>NC_056741.1:143441571-143641571 GCF_019279795.1 Protopterus annectens | reverse complement strand
GTTAAATAAATGGCTTAATGGATTAAGGGCAAGACAGAAGTGTAGTGGTGACAAAGAGGCACACTGGAATATCCTCCTTTGAATTTTTATCACTGGGATAATAATTTGTTCTTTGGCAATGCTTAACTGCAAAGAGGGTTGCCACTGTTTCATGGTCACTGTAATGTAATTGATCAACGTAGGTTGCAGCTTATACATCTATAAGCACCCCTTTATATATGAATGTGGGATGCTGTCAAATGCTTTTATGTAAGATATCCATGCCATACTTAGATTCTTCCCCTTTTTATAGTTCTCCATTATGACCTTATTTAACGACAAATCATCCTTTGTTCCATATGGCTTTCTTTGGTTGCCCTTTTGTTCTACTCCCATGATTGAGTGTTCTTATAAATAATTATAAACTCCATCATCATCAGTTCCAGTATATAGTTTATACATCATTGGAAGGCAAGTTATTGGCCTATTTTTATGATGTCTTGCAGATTCACTCTTAAGGAGGGCTATCATTGTTTGTGCTGTTAACCAGGTTGGTGTCTTTTTGGGGTGTGCATATAAGTAGCACTTACTCAGGGCTAAATCTTTGTATAAAGATGTTAATCATTTTAGCCAGAAGTTAAGCACTGCATCTGGGCCTGGGGTTTTCCAAGTAGGAGTTTTTCTTAATTTTGTTTCAATTTCTCTGGTTGTTACTTCAGCCCATTTCATATCCCGTATATTTGAACGTTTTAGTATTTCTCTAAATTCTTCTACCCATTCAGCATGTTTCTGATATTCTACATTGCCTTCATAGATATTTCTCCAAGATTGTTGATGTATTCCTTTTTGGTAGTGTTCCTACTCCTTTTGCTTTGTTTCCCAATTCTTTATAAAACTTTTTGGGTCGTCAATGAATTCCTTATTTTATACTTTTCCTTTGTATTTATCTGCATATCTTCTAAGTTTTTCCTTTGCTGATGTTCATTTATTATTTGCAGTAGTGTTTAACAGTGACACTTCTTGTCTTAATTGCTTTATAGTTTTCTCCATTTGATAATTCCATGATGGCATTTGATTTCTTCCCTTCATTTCCCCTATTGCCCTGCATTTCTATGGTAAGACTTTATCTGTTATTATCTTAGATGCACAGTAATAGATCCCATTTACTTCTGTTTTATCACATGAATTTCTGTTAATAGTCTTGATCACTGTGTTCATTTGTTTTATTGGGTCTTATTCATTTTCTGTAATCTATTTTGGTACTTTTCCATTAATGGGGCAGCAGTTGTCGCCAAACATAAAACTCTTTGGGTATGGCACCCAATGTCTGGGTCCACAAAATAGTAGGGAGATAGAAAGCTGGTGTCATTCAGCAGGTACCACGACATGAAACACAAAAGAAGACCTTACATTTTTTGTTGTGTTGTTCCTGTCCACCCACACAAATCCGAACACTTAAGCATGATCCCAATCAGCTGTGTAATGTAATAGTAACAACAGACAGATGTGTTTTATGCGTTGGTCCTGGTCTATGTACTTTAAGTTAAAAGCACAGTTATGGATGTTTACAAAGTATGGCAAGCAACAGCAATCCCAGACAGGGAAAGTTACAATTATTGTGAATGATGGGAATTTGGGAGGCTGCAGCATTATGTGTTAAAAGTAAACCCGTGGATTCATGTCATGTGAGGCAAACGGTACACTTTATCAGTGAATTCAAAAGTAACCAATCTGGGTGATGTACATAGCAAGAAATGATGTGCAGAATTGTACAACAGTTCCTTGTTTTATTTTGTTAAAGGGTTTGCTCCTACACCAAACAATGCATTATGATATTCGGCCTGCTGGCCCCTTAATGGAAAAGATTTTAACAACTTTCTGGAAAAGAATGGGTTGCAATGGCAAACAAAATTGTACCCAGTCAGGTTTCCTGGTTTCGACAAAAGTATTTCTTACCATTACTGTTTTAAAATTAAGAACCTTAATGTATTCAGGTTCATAGGTGTCATACTCAGAGTTTTGTATTTGGCGATGACTGCAGCCCCGTTAACAGAAAAGTACCTCTATTTCTTTCATTGATTTTAATATGTCTATAGATCTCTATTAAATCAAGCAACTCTTCCCTTAGATCATTTTCTTCTAAACTGGGAGCACATTCTTTGTTCTCCACTTATGCAGACATTCTACAGAAAGTTCCAGAACATCTTCCTGTACCATATTCTCTTCAGCTACATCCTGCATCATCCACTGCTCTTTAATATGGGAACTCACTGGCCTATTATTTCACAACACTGACTGCGTTAGAGTCGCCACCATTTCCTGCTCCTCCTCTTGCTGTGCATCTCCAACTGAATTTTTGTACTGGCTTCCTACTGAAGCTTCCCAAGTAACTTTATATGGCAAATGATCAGATGTTTTCTGTTCCACCTGTTTCTCCTTAATTTGGGGACTCAATGTTCCATCATGTTGTGATGTTACCAGAGTTGGATTTTCTACATTTGAGCCTTCCCTTCACAGATAATCCATAACTTCAGTTTCTATTTCTTTAACTTTTTCATTTTTTATCCTCTTTCCTACTTTTCCCCCTTGTTTTCTTATTTTTTGTATTGTGAAATTTTACATATTCTGATGCGTTTGTCTGTATTTCTCTTCAAATATCTTTGGTGCATTTTTTTTGTATTGATTAGCTTTGCTTTCTCCCTTACATAAATAATGTACTACATTAAATATCTTTCTTTACCTATGTGCATATTTCTTCATCAGATGCCACCCGCTTCACCTGTTTCTTCTTACTTTGGAGACATTGTCCCACGATGCTGTGATATAACTCATGTTACACTTTCTACACTAAATCCTTCACTTTGCAGGTATTCCATAACTTCAGCTTCTATTTGTTTAACTTGTACTTTATTAATCCACGCCCCCCTTTCATGTTGGTAAAAAATATTTTATATGTTTTTGTAGGCATTTTACCTAGTGAATGAATCTTTATTTGCTGACAATACATTATTTGAAAAACACAAGAGTAAGACTACAGATGCATAAACTATTATTTACAAATTCTAGTTTTCAGATAAATATATAAAAGTAGTACAAAATTCTGATATTTGTACAGGTTGAGCTATTAAAATGCAATCTATTGAACTGGCAACAGAGTACTATTACAGTGTTTATGCTATTAAAATCCTCTTACAATCACTTGTAAGAAACAACCTCCATAAGTGAATGAAATTCACTTTGGATTTGAACAATACTATATTTTATGAGAATAGGATCTTCAGAGTAATGCAGTCAGGTGTCTGTGTATCACTGACAGCAGTCTGTAACAACTTTATACTATATACTGTTAGATTATCAGCAAACCCTTACAGCACTTCAATAAAAGATGGTTTTATTAGAAAAGCTAAATCACAGACAACTAAATGTAGCTAGTTGTATGTATGCATGAACTATCAGTAAATATGTCATGCACATGTATATATATCTATATCTAGATCTATATATGTATATATATATATATATATATATATATATATATATATATATATATAGATATAGATATATACACAGCTTTAGGGAGTTGATGATTGTCCAGAAGACAGTAATGCCAGCTACATCTGTATGCTCGCAGATATGATGAATGGCTGTATAGAAGAAAAATTATGTAATAATGACATATGTGGTCAGTATCAGTCATTTGTCCTTCCTGGGTTTCAGAGTAGATTATATAGACTGTCAGGTGTATGATCTACAAATGCAGACTAATGTTGTCAGTGTTTGTGGTCTCAATTATCCAGTAGTTCTTCAGCCCAATGTTAATGGTATAACTCCAATGCTCCCAACAGGTAGTCACCAACTCAATAAAATTAACACTTTTTTTTCATTTGTATAGATCTCCCCTCCTCAAAAATATTACGTGATAATTTCATTGTTTATAGATACAAGTTCTCCTCCCATACAACAGTACCTTTCCTGTGAATGCAGTACCCACAACCAGCAATATGCAGATGATGCCTTGTCCTTAAGTATCAACAGATATGATCGGAACCAAGACCTGTTGGAAATGTATGTCACCCAAATTCCACTTCACATGTCATGTAGGCTATCTATTGCATGCTGGAACCAAACAGTGACTGTTGTAAAAAGAATGTTAATTCAGCCTCATCAATAAGATGGTTAGTGGCTTATGATAAAGTCTGTAAAATGATACGATATTCTCTCTGCATAGCTGAAATATATAAATATGTGTTTCTGGAATAGTGATGTCCACAGTTAGAAAGACACTTGCCTAATAATGATGGGAGTAAAAGTAATACTTAATGGTTGTTGTAGTCATGTTGTGTTTCCCATGGTTATTTCTATCATGAGATGGGTGGATTATAATGTTACTGGGGATAAAGTTTATGAGAAGCACAAATAAGACTTTTTGTGGGAGCAGTTCAAAAAATGTAGAAGAGGAAAGATGACCAAGTGGCTAAGTAGTATATAAAAAGGCATTTGGAACAGCTGCCTTCCTGGACAGAGGGGGTTAAACAACATAATGGTTGAGACCAGGCTGCAATCATTGATATAGTGCTGTATTTTAAACCTAGTGCAGGAAATGGTTATTTATATACTGGTATACTCATGAACAAGGAGTTGTAGTAAAGAGGAACTTAATGACAGTGGCAGATTAATAAGAAATAACATGATTTGGAGGTACATTTTTTTGGTTGTCACTTTGCATACTGTCCTCCAGCTTAACCACCAATCATCCATCATTACTAATCTTGTTTCAGTTAATAAGAGCCAAAAAAATTCTACCCCATGTGTAAAAGATACAACTAGGACAAAACTGATTATGGGCAAATAAGGGGCAACTTACACCTTATTGATTGGATCACAGTGAGTATTAAGAAAGACATTATTTGCAGTTATAGCAAATTACACAACTTGCTTTACAAGTCTTTAGAACCAACTGTAGTGCCCAATGAAAAAATTACCAAAAAATCACATTTCCAACATGGGGTAATCCTACCACTATCAAACTCTATAAGTAGAAAATGCATTTGTACGTATAGAAGACACTCTTATAAAAATAAAGCTAAGTTACACAAAATAACACACATTTTTCAAAATCAAAAGAGAGACAAAGAAAAGTTTGAAAAAAGACCTACCAGGGTTGAAAATAACAACAAAATATTATAAATATCAGTTCCTACAAATCACACATACACAAGGGAATAACTTAATACAGGTGAAAATTCATCTTCTTCTTTTTTATTTTTATTATACAATAGTCCTTCACACTTTCTTTCCACAATGCCTAAACTGTAACAATTATTATATCACATTTATCAATTTCCTCTTTCCTTCCATACTTGCCATACACTATCATTTCCATATTCATTTGGTAGAAACCTATCCAACTATATACATTTTTTAAACTTTTCACAAAAAGGCTTATTCATTTTGCATTCTAAAAAACAATGTTTTGCAGTTTCCTCTATCTTGCAATTATCATTCTTCCATAATATTTTACTTCATATTTACCTTAACAGGTAACTTGCGTAACAGAATTCTCCACAAAAGTCTCAAGTTTTATATTAATATGCAAACCTTTCCCTTCTTTGGTTTATCAATTTCTATCATCATTTGATAAATATTGCATCATTTTTTATATCACTCATTCATTTTCTCGCTATAGTCATCATTTTTTTTAATTTTTATAAGTTTGTTTTATTTGTATAGTCCTTTCTTTCAATGATCTTTTTACCCTTCTTTTCCTTTTTACTTGTTTCCATATTTCTTCATACCTATCATATAACAATTTTCCCATCATCGTATTCCCCCTATTTTTCACATTATCAATATCCCAAAATAGGTGCACTGATTTAAAAACATATGATTTTTCAGACCTACCTCATTTTTATTATTTGTTATTCACCTTAATAGGATTCAGTCTTGAACCCCACATAACTGAAAAAAATTCTCATAATTACATTTCCATTTTTTCTTGAAACATATAAACTTCCTCAACATAAACAAGTTTAACCAGAAAGTATGTATTAAACATATACACCTTATTACATGAAATTAAAACTTTTCCACCATCCCAGTATGTTATTCTTCCTATTTCACTTTCCACTGATTCACTATGTTTTCATATTCCCCAGACTTAACCCCAATGTACTAATGTCCTTCCTATTATAATACATTTCATTCATCTTTATTTCACCAAACCCCTTACTTTTTCCTTTATTCAGTCTTAAAACCTGCCTTTTAATAACTTTTCTTTTCATATAACATTCTCATTCATTAGCCTTTATTTTTTACTACAATAACAAAATCATATGCATAAGACAGACATATTAGTAATAACTGTTTCCTTTCATGTCTTCCAACATATTTCATCCATTTCTGACAAAAATACACATACTTATGGGAGACCCCTTCTTAACTCTTCTTTTTACCCTGATCTCTTTTCCCATTCATCCATTTACCATTACTTTCACCCATTAATTTTTAACGTATATTTTTAATTCATATTAATTTTAATTGTTCCATAATCCTCCATCATTTTCCACATCACATCATTACCTAATCTTACCTAATTTCTTCTGTCAAAATCGTACTCATTATTTCCTTTACTATTACTAACATTTCCGTTACTTCTCTCTCTTTTGTGTGTAACACACCATTTCTCGTTACTTCCCTCAACAGTTTTTATATCATTTTTGTATTATTCTCAAAATATGTTATAATCAGTGCTCCATAAATTTATAGGGCTCCAATTTCTCATGACTTTCTTTCCATCTTTTCTCCATACAGATTTTATCACCCCACTATCTACTTCTTCCTGCACAATTCTTCATTTGAACATTCAATAGTTTAAAGAAAACCACTTTTCTTCCATCTCCTTTTACTTGTAGGAACTATAACTTAGCCCTCCTCATCCATTTATTATTTATGCATGTTTTCCCTAGTAATCCTTTTTCCAGTTTTGCCTTAGTATCTGCAGATTTTTTAACACACCATTCCTGATTCTCATTTCTTCCTTTTCACAGTGGCGGCTGGTGACTTCAAATCAAAGGGGGGCTGCAGGAGACAGCTGAATGGGTGGGGTCAAGGGGAAGGGGTATGCCCAACTAGAAAGGGGAGGAGCTATGCTCAAAACCACAAAAACTAACTTTAATTAAATACGCTGCCCTGGGTGGCAAACCATCATTATGAGAGTCCAATCAAGACAAAAATAAGTGTAGAAGAATAAAAATATTTCAATGCATTGGCTGCATGACAGCTTACTTAATATCTAGATGGAAACAAAAGGTTGTGAGGCATGAAAAAATAAATTAATTTTTAAATACATTACTGGAATGCCAGTCAAAATCAAGTACAAGAAAAACCAGAAGCACTCAACTCAAACCACTTCTCCTTGCACTGCAGTTCTAATTATAATTTATATTCAGCTTTATTAAAGTACCAAGTAACATGCTGAAAGTAGAAATCTCTGTGATGCCCCCACTTGTAAAAATGCTTCTTATCCAAAAAAGACCTGCTGCCTGACAACTATCTACTTGTTTCATGGGGAAAACATGATCAAAGTAAAAAATGAAAAGCAAACAAGAAACAAGCTCAAGATACATTGCTTAAAGGATTACTGTACAGGTTATGGACCACACATGATTGGCATTCTGTTTAGTTTATGGGTAAAGTCTGTAGAGATGACTAGAAGTCTCCAACAAGTGTAATGAGCTTTTTAAAATAATGGAATCCTGTCCTTTAATACCCAAGGCTTATACATTATCTAGTCAAGTATTCTCTGCATGGCAACAACAGAAAGGCTTTCAATGTTGGCAATTCTTTAACAGTATGCTTATTAAAGCTTACTTGCATCTTATAATCTCAGACAAGCTTACCTTATGGCCATTAAAGCATTGCTACTTAAACAGAGAGCAACAGGCATTTTCTGAGAAATAAGCATAAATCTGAGTAATAAGCATAAATCAACAGTACAAAAAATATGACAGAAACCAGACCGTTCTGCAAAATCAAGGACAGATGAAAAGCCACTGTAGTACTTGTGTCTACCTTGGATGGGGGGACACACTGCACATTTACACTGCATAACTACTCCTTGCCTTGCTTGGACACATCCAGAGTCACTACATAGGGGAGTGGGGTGCAAAAAGTATGTCACAATTTGAAATGTCTCTGGCTGACTGTGATGGCCGTGACACATTTGTCATACCTCTCAACCTCAGAGCAGGAAATCTGGACAAAGCCATACACAGAAGTGGGACAAAGGCCCAAAAATAAGGACAATTTTTAAATATTGCTCTAATAAACTTAGAAAGATAATAGAATAGGTCTTGCGTTAGTATGAATTTTCTGAAGGGTATAAAATCTGAAACTCAAATGTCTGTCATTATTTGCTAACTTCAGTCTGTAGTGATTTGTCACTAATTTGCCAAAAAACACAATTTTATGAAAAATGGACCAAAAATGTGATGCAAAAATATAAAATAGCCACACAATACAGCTGGGAACCTGTCAAAGAAGGGACACTTTAATATTAGTACTGCTAACTTGAGCAGCTGACAAAATAAAAGAATCTACATGCATTTCAAGTAATCTATAACTTTGATTATTACAGTTATTTCTTAATTGTAAACCCTTCATGTTTTCTTCCAAAATTGCTATTTTGCGGAATCATTATTAGGGGGAAGAGCAACATTTTGAGCCAAAATCGGGGACAGTTGAGAGGATGGCTATGCCTAATTCTATAAAGCAATTTATTTGCATGTACCTCTCAACCTGTTAATGCAGTAAATCTGAACAAGGCCAAATATATTGGGGGAACATATAAACAGTACTAAAAATTCCTCTTGTATAAATTGAGACAGTTGATAGAATAACAGTTCTTACTTTAGCATGTATTTTTCTGAAGGTTATGAAGTCTGAAACTCAGTGTATCATTTAGTGACTTAATTCCTAAATGATTTGCCAGAAAACTACAAATTTTATGAAGAACAAACCAAAAATAAGAAGCAAAAATCTATTTATTCTTTGAAAATCTGGACAGTTGGGAGGTTTAGTTCAGCTGGGCCTGTCTGAGTTTAATGCCCTTCCCCCCTGACAAAATCATGGTTGAATGGAGCCTCTGCAGCCATTCCAATGAACCATTACTTGGCTATTTCACTCCATTTACCATAAACACTAATGTGCATACTGCTTTACTTCTATGATGAGTTGGACTTCGTTTGAAAGTTTTATTTTGTATTTTACAGCACAAACACTAAGTCATCTGCTAAACAAAGCAATGTAGTCTCACAATGAAAACTTAGCATTAAAACTTCTCTGCCCTTGAAACTCACATACATTGAAACAGCATTGAAACCCACATTCAAAGAAAATACATTTTGCCAGTGGCAGATAAAGATTAATTTTGGGCTGTTTTCAAATCATAGGCCCCTTACATATGAAACATACATGTGCTCTTTGATACACCTTCCGCATTGTACTAAATTATATTCCTTGTACAATACAGTACAGTTGTTAGAGGGCGTTTTAAATTTGTTTTGAACATTTTTCCAGTAAGCAATGAAACAAAACGCATGCACCCATAATGGCAAAACTGCCCAGTTCAGAACATTTATCACAAAAGTTTACTCAGACTTCCACAGTCCACCATTATCAGTAAATATGCACAATTCTACAGTCCACCATTATCAGTAAATATGCACAATTCTACAGTCCATTATCATTATTATATGCACAATCTCTGAAGTAAAAGTCATCTAAATAATTCCACATTAAAGAAATCTGTAACTAATGAAGAGGTTGCTGCTAGCAAACACCTTTATATTTCATGGTTTCATCGAAAAATAAAGCGTCTGTTGCCCCTCAGGAATAAATTGCCTTTATTACATTAAAAAATGATAAGCTAGTAATATTGCAAGAGGAAATGGATGGCAAACTGATAACAGACTCATAGTTAGTATCTTCACCAAGGAGAACATTCTCAGTACGGCAGCATCCAACCCTTGTGGGAGTAGAACCCACAGCCTTCTGCATCAAAAGCAAGTGCACAACCTGTTGTGCTATTAACAAGGCAAACTGACTTCACTTAAGCAACACTAAACTTCTGTTCCGCTGCAGCTCTCAGCTTCTTGTAAAATCTTCTCAATACTCAACTGCATCTCAACTTCTCAGCACAAGAAAACTGCAAAAAGCCAAAATGTTTTTTTTGGGGGGGGGGTTAAAAGCCCAAAACCAGGGACACATTAAACATTGCTTGTATAATCTTGGAAAGTTGCTAGAATAAAATGCTGTGTTACCACCATACATTTTACTGCCAAGGTCCCTGTGCAAAACAGTCAGAGCAACATACCACTACGCCAAATCAGCTGCTTTGTGAAAGAGAAATGCTGCGTTACCACCATACATTTTACTGCCAAGGTCCCTGTGCAAAACAGTCAGAGCAACATACCACTATGCCAAATCAGCTGCTTTGTAAAAGAGAGGAAGACTGAAACTTAAATGGCTATCATTTAGTGAATTCAGTTCTCACCATAGCTGTCAACCTCTTAGTACAAAACACCTGGACAAACCCAGTAATGAGGGAATACAGCCCTCAAACATATTCAGTGAATTCAGTTCTTGCCATAGCTGTCAACCTTAGCACAAAAAACCTGGACAAAGCCAATAATGGGGGAATACAGTCCCAAAAATAGGAACAAATTTCAAATATTCATCTTATAAACTTAGAAAAATGATAGAATAAAAGGTTGTGTTACAGTTGTGTTACTATGTATTTTCTTAAGAACATGAAGTCTGAAATTCAAATGCCTGTCAATTTTACTGCTGACAGAACAAAAACAATTTTCAGCAGAGACCCAGGGAGAAATACTGCAGACACGTCTTTGTAAAAAGACAGGGCACCAGAGCAAATCCACACAAACACAGAGAGGAGAAGCAGACTCCACACAGAAGGCACCCCAGCCAAGAATCAAACCAGAAAACCTATAGCTGTGAGGCAGCAACACTACCACTGCACCATCAAATATGCAAGGAATTAAATATTCAGAAACCTGAAGTCTGAAATTCAAATGCCTGTCAATTTTATTTAACATTTGTTAATCAGGACAGTCTGACTTGGAACAAAAAAAAAATTTCAGCAGAGGCCCTGGAAGAAATAATGCAGACATGTCTTTGTAACATGGGAGAACACAAAAGCAAACCCACACAAACACAGGGAAAAGATACAGACCCCACAAAGAAGGCACCCCAGCCAAGAATCAAACCTGAGAACCGGCAGCTGTAAGGCAACAATGCTACCACTGCACCATCAAATATTAAGCATTGCAGCATTTACAAACCACAGATATTATGAGGAACAGATCAGATCAAATATGAGGCAAAAATCTGCAATTTGTTTTTTTTTATAAATGGTGGTGGGTAGGGAATTCAGGTCTTTAACACCTGCATACAAGGTACAGGGTTCAAGCCTGAGGTAATCCCTACCACCCACACACACACACACACACACACACACACACACACACACACACACACACACCTGTAGTAGCAAACCACAAAAACTAAATATACTGTCCTGGGTGCCAAACCGTCATTATGAGAGTCCAATTAAGACAAAATGAAGTGTAGAAGAATAAAAATATTTCAATGCACTGGTTACATGACAGCTTACTTAATATCTAGATGGAAACAAAAAGGTTGTGAGGCATGACAAAATAAATTACTTCTTAAATACATTACTGGAATACCAGTCAAAATCAAGTATAAAAAAACAAGCTTCTCCTTGCACTACAGTTCTAATTATAATTTATATTCAGCTTTATTAAAGTACCAAGTAACATGCTGAAAGTAGCAATCTCTGTGATACCCCCACTTGTAAAAATGTTTCTTATCCAAAAAAGATCTGCTGCCTGACAACTATCTACTTGTTTCATGGGGAAAATATGATCAAAGTAAAAAATGAACAGCAAACAAGAAACAAGCTCAAGATAAATTGCTTAAAGGATTACTGCACAGGTTATGGACCATACATGATTGGCATTCTTTTAGTTTACGGGTAAAGCCTGCAAAGATTACTGCAAATCTCCAACAAATGTAATGAGGTTCTGAAAATACTGTAATCCTGTCCTTTATTACAAATACTGTCATATGCATTTCAATACCTAAGGATTGTACATTATCTAGTTATGTAAATATTCTCCGCATGGCAACAACAAAAAGGCTTTCAGTGTTGGTAATTATTTAACAGTATGTTTATTAAAGGTTACTTGCATCTTACAATCTCAGACAAGCTTACCTGATGGTCATTAAAGCATTGCTACTTAAACACAGAGCAACAGGGCACTGCAACAGCATGCATTTTCTGAATAATAAGAAGCATAAATCAACAGTATAAAAATATGACAGAAAACCGGAACATTCTGCAAAATCAAGGACAGATGAAAAGTCACTGTCGTAGTTGTGTTTACTTTGGATGGAGGGATACAATGCACATTTACACTGCATAACTGCTCCTTGCCTTGCTTGGACACATCCAGAGTCACTACATGGGGGAGGTGGGGTGCAACAAGTATGTCACAATTTGAAATGTCTCTGGCTGACGGTGATGGCTCTGACAATCATACCTCTCAACCTGAGAGCAAGAAATCTGGACAAAGCCATACATAGAAGTGGGACAAAGGCCCAAAATAAGGACAATTTTTAAATATTGCTCTTATAAACTTAGAAAGATAATAGAATAGTAGTAGGTCTTAGTGCTACACAATAGTGAAGCAGGAAGAGTTGGGTCTTGGGTGACAGTGAACTAGTTACTTCAGTTAGGAAGGGGTGAGACTCCAATTTACAGTTTCTTTGATTTAATTTAAATAAAATCTCAGTAGAATCACACAATACAAAATATGTTACACCCAACATGCATCCAAAAATATAGAGACAAACCTATTTTAACATTTTTTTATTTTCAAACTTGAAAATAATATAGACATTTTAAATTCTAAAGATGACATGTAAAATTATTTACAAACAAATTATACTTAGCAGTTATAAAATAATTACTAGATTCAAAATATATGTAATTTGCTTTTTTGGTACAGACATAAATCCTTCAACACTATATCAATAATCCCAACACATCAGTGTAACAAATGTCAAGTCATCCACTCTAACTATATAACCAAAACAATTTTCATATCTGTTAATACATCTATCTAATCGCCTTAGCATTTGTATTCCTCGATCACCTACATCTGACATGAGCTACATGAAAACACTGCCAGTCATACTAAACTGTTTCACTTCGAGTACACAAGGCAGTAATGTGCATATACAAAAAAAATTCCATGTCTATAAATGTGAACATTAATCACCCAAGTCTTCTATACACATGGAAGAAGACATAACTGTACTGAACATCTCAGAAAAATTTTACATGGGATATAGGGACAGGAGGGCAACAAACAGCTGAAGGTACAGTTTGCAATGGACCAATCAATCAAACAGTTGGAAAAGTGAATCATGAGCTACAATACTTACTTTACTTCTGCATCACCTTCACTCTGTTCTTCTTCTAACTTCTTTTCTTTCTTCTTCTTTCTTCTTCTGTTCTTCCTTCAGGCTATGCTAGCACAGGCTGCACAGCACAGATATTACCACCCAAATAAAAAAAAATTAAAAAATCCAATACCAAATTAAATTATTAATAAAATCGGACTCCTTGCTTAATCACAGTAACGAATCAATCCACATTCCACAAGCCCACAACTGACTGATTGATTCTCGCTCTGTTCCCAGAACATAAAGCCCGGGAAGAGAGCAGCAACCAATCAGCAGCATTTAGCCCAGCAAGCACGTCATGAAGTGCCTGCGGATGTCGCAGTCCGAGCCCCTTCCAATTCTATGTGGTTTGGAACTGCATAGACTTCTGGGCATCACAATGATGCCTTCATTACTCCTCCGGGCTGCAATGAAAACAAAACAAAAAAAAGCTGTTTAAAACCGCCGCAGCCCGAGGCAGTTAAAGTGCGCAATGCGCATGCGCGTACTTCCGAGTCGCGGACTCAAAATTTGTTTAAAGTACAAAAAAAAGGTATTTTTTTTTTACATTTTTTAAAACACTTAAAACACTTTACTACTTTGTAGCTGAGGGGGCTGCAGTCTGGCAGTCCGATGCCACGAGCCGCCCCTGCCTTTTCATGCAGCTTACATACAAATCTTTCCACTACTTACATTATTTATTTTAATATCTTACATGATTCTCGTCATCATATATTCCATCCGTTCTTCCTTTTTATTCTTATTTGCTTTCTTAAATAAGATGTTACATCCTCTTTCTTACCTTTTAAGAAAAAAATGATCTAAATAAAACATTTTAACTTTTCTCTGTTTTTGTCATACAATATTCTCTATACCTTTGTTATTCTGTTTTCTTTTTTTCTCAATTTCTACTTGAAGTTATTCCATTATTTATTTATATTCCTTTTAATTTTTTCATTTTACTCTACTTTCTACCATTAAAACATTTTCTTATACTTGTCTTTAAGTGCAACCCACTGGCTGCAGTTTGAATATTCATATGAGCACAATTTGTCAAGTTCCAAATAACAGTACATGCTCATATGAGTGAACATTATTTTCAAAGAAAAATTTTCAGCCAGTGCATTGTATGGAATCATGCTGCAGTATGTATGGGAATTTGCCCTTACCCCACTGTTGTTTGCTCTTGGAGTTAGTATATATAATTAGCAGGTATGGGTGTTGGAGGGGGGATTGTGCCCTGCAAAAAATTATTTTTGTTGTTTTCAATCATTTTAAATTCAGTCTAAAATGATAATTATTTTGATGGTCAGGATTATGAATGTTCCATGTTTAATGATAGACTCTGCCACCATACAGACCAATTTTCATAAAATTTCCTCACTGTCATATATTCCTCTTTTTAACACATCTGACAACTATATTCACCTTCTTACACCATTCAATTACTATTAACCCAATATCATTTCTAATACTGCTCACATTAGCACTTAAGTATTTTTATGTCATCCATTCCATTTCTTTGCCTATTTTTTCCAAATTGTTTTCTTACCCTTCCTTCTATTGACTTTTCATTATTGTGCTCTTGCTCTTCTCTTGTGGCAAACTTCCCCTCCTCTCCATCACTTTCCAATAGCTCATATATATTCTCTTCCTCTTCATTAATAACATCTTTCTTTTACTATTTAACTCCATTTCTTCTGAGATTATTATATGTTCTTCTTCTATATTTTCTCCCATAACATTTGGTCATCTTCTTTGCTATTATTTTCCATATTTTCTTCAGTTATTCCTTCATTCTATAAACTAGGACAAACAAACCAAAAATGCCCTTGGGCATTGCATTTACTGCCCTGTGGTTCACATTTTTTTTGCTGTTAATCCTTTCTGCCCCCATCGTCTGCATCTTCTTTTATCACAATCCTTTACTAACAAAAAAAAGTCTTTGGTTGTTCCAGTATCTCACAGTTCCCCTCTTTTTATTAAAATGTATTACATGCTGAACATGCTGCAGCTGTCCTCTTGACATATTTAATGTTACAAGCACTTCCCATGCCTTAATTCACACATAACCAAATTCCCCCTTTTGTTCTATCTTATAACTTTCGATTTTTCACTCACTTATCTTTTTTGCCATTTTATCATTTCTTCTTTTTTTGTGCATCCTGCACATTTCCCACTTCTTAATTCTTTTAGGAATTCTTCATATTTTACTTTCAATATGTTTGGTAATATTCCTTCACTTTCATATTTCATTATTTTCAAACTTCAACATTGGAATAATGATGATGCAAGGGACCCACGTAGATTTTCTAAATTCAAACCTCCTTTCTCTACCTATAAACAATCCACTTTTAACTGGGTTCAACCTTGAATTCAAAATGATACTGAACACTATCCATAACAATACCTTTTCCACTTCACCTGGAAATACAGCATCCAATCTCAAATATCTTGTTTCACCTAAAATCACCATAGTTATTAAATATATTTTCTTTTTAAAACTTAAACTTCCATAGCTAGCTAAGTTTTTTTATTTCCTCTATAATATAATATAGTATTATATCATATAATCTGCCATTGTTTCTTAATCACATTGTGACACTGCTAGCCCAGCTATTTAGATTTTTGTAAATAACCATATGTCATTTGTGAATATTAATATGATTCATATGCTTGTCTTACAGAGTAAGAGAACTATATGTTATGTGCCTATTAAACTACTGGTGCAGAAGTGTGTGTAAAGTACTGAGCTAAAATGTAACCACCATGTACCCTAATGGAAAACAACAGAAATGTATAAAAACTATATACCTGTGCAAATGTGTGTTTTAATAGTAGAAGCTGGAACATACAGCGTTAACTTGCAAAACCTCAAGAAAATAAGTTCAAATTGGTTTACTATTGCATTATCTCTTAGTTTCAGCAAAGCAGACACAATGTCTAGAGCTAAAGGATTTTCTGTTGTCTTGAAACAGAAATAATTACTAGGGTTCAAATGTAAAAGTGTTTTATTGTTTTATGACTTCCAAGTTCTGCAGACTTCTGAGAGATATGTACTTCTCACAGAGATGCTAAAATTTTTAGTTTCTGCTAGCCTGGGAACTGAAGACATGTGACAAAGAGTGATGTCATCCAGGCTAACCCAGCAGTAATATGTGATATAAATTTAAGAACTCTCTCAGACAGAGAGACTGGGCATTTTGAGGCTTGTCTTGGACCTAGAAATATCCACCATCACCATCATCTGCACTTGCTTGCTCTGTAAGTAAGATTTAGGCATAGTATCTCTAAATATTAGCTTAGATTTTTTTGTATTTAGTTGAGGCTGCCCTGCAATGTTGTTTTAAAATATTTCCTGTGGTTCTGAACTATGTCGTTACTGTGTTGATTGAGTATTGTCTTGTTCTTTTATTATTTATTATTAAATATATTTAAAACTGTCTTTGTGGCTGATATTTGTGAGACATATTTAAGTTCTTAGAGTACTTGCATATGTATTTGTTGATACTGTACAAGCCACTTCTAAATAGCCTTGGTCTTGGTCACACTTACCATTTGGATAATAATAACATTACACAGTAGGGTAGGGCACCCTTTGTAAGGGCCTTATGGTAGCTGATAAGAGCTGGTTGGTGGCTGTTATAACTACCTTATAGTCTGGGCACAAGAGTGCAAAGTTAGTAAAGCAGTGCCAGCCTTTCCCAGGTGTGTGTGTGTTTGTATATCAATGAAATCTCAAAGTGTGTGTGTGTGTGTGTGTGTGCGTGTGTGTATGTGTGTGTGTGTGTGTGTGTGTGTGTCAGCTACTTGGGCAGGGACACGATGCACTGGTTGGACAGAGAGGGTGCTGGACGTCTTAGCTTGGCCACTCGGCTGAGATCTTAACCCTATAGCTGTGCCAGTGGGGAGTCTTATTGGGGATCTGGAAAAATCAACCCCTAGACTTTACTGTGATCTCTGGGTGCTCTTAAGGGAACTTGTACTTTACTGGGTGTGTACTTGCCATCCTCCCAATGTGTACTTCCCTCACTGTTACCAGTGGTGAGGATTGAGGTCCTTGATTACTGGGCCAGTGCAGAGGCTTCACATATTAATTGTTTGGCAGTGGAGGGATATCCACATCACATATTAATTGGTTGATGTTAGTGAGTTAGCCACATCACATATTAATTGGCGTGTAGTGGTGTGGCTATTGAATTCCTGTAGCCTGTGTACAGTGGTCACTGAAGGTGTTTGTACTCTCAATCAGCCATGCAGTGAACATTCAGAATTCATATCACAATTGTTTAATTTTTTTTTTGTTAGCTTAGTTAGTCAGGGAGAGCAGGCAAGCATGTCAGCAGAGGAGTTCGGCAAGCTGACAAGGAGCCATTTGGCTGAGATGTGCCAGCTAAAGGACTGGTGCATACCAACCTGACTAAAGCAGACATGATTGTAGCTTTAGTCACAGCTGCATCGCAGAATTGAAACCAGGAAGGCAATCAGACTGGCCTTAGAGATGTACAACTCTCAGAAAATGGACAGCTCAACCTTTCCACAGAGGACTTAAAAATCCATCTGGAGTTAAGGAGACTTGAGTTGGAGGCCAAGCATTTGGAAATAGAAGCAACAGAGAGACTGAGATGTCTAGAGGCAGAATAAAATGAGAAACTGTGATGTCTGCAGGCTGAGGAGAATGAGAGGTAGAGGCGACATGAAAATGAGATGCTGACTCTTCACCAGAGTCGTGGAGGTAATGGGGAAGGGAGTAACTGAACCCTAGAAGCAACAAAGGTCAGTAAATTTCTTCCACAATTTACAGAGGGGGATCATTTTGATAGTTTCATTCATATGTTTGAGGGGGTATGTAAATGGTATAATGTTGACCAGGGGCTCTGGGTATGGCTCCTGACTCCCTTATTCCATGGTAAAGCTGTAACTGTAAATTCTGAACTGTCTGGTATTGATTGTTTAAATTATAATGTTGTAAGGAACTGTTTGCTAGAATTTTTTTTAAGTTAACACCTGAAGCTTATAAGAAAAAGTTTTGTGAGCATAGACGCAAGGCAGGTGAAAGTGTGTGTGAATATACCACTGAACTAAGCACTTATGTTTATAGGTGGGTGAGTGGATGTCAGGTCACCACTTTTAAAGAGCTGGCAGACCTTTTGGTGAGGGAACAAGCCCTTAGCACTTTGCCTGAGGACATGAGAATTTGGTTCGTTAATAGACAATGCACTACTGCAGATAAGTTGGGGAAGAAGGGAGACCTATACCTAGCAAGCAGGGCATCACTGCACAGGAAAGGGACACCCAGTGCTGCTCATGGGTCTAAGGGAGCCCATGGTGGACATCCCAGACTTCCCCAACAGAGTCTGCCAGTAGCAGGGAAAGCCACTAGTCCAGGTACATGTCCAGGACCAAGGGTTAAATGTTTAAATGCAACAAGTGGGGGACATGTAGCATATAGATGCCTACAGAGGCAAGGTGGGGAACAAAAAGCAGAGAGCCAGTAAGTGGGAATGACAAAATGCCAACAGTAGGTTATCTTGAGACAACAAGGGTACCAAACTACCACACAAGGTTATATCCTATCTTAGTGAATGGGAAAGAAGCCATGGCTAAGAGAGACACAGCCTCTGACCTAACCATTGTGAAGCCTGCAGTAGTTACAGAGGAGCACTACTTGCTTTGGCAGTCTACTCCAGTCAGAGCTTTAGGAGGGATCCCATTCCAAATAAATTTGGCTAAGGTTCACCTTGACTGGGAGGGTGGAAAAGGAAGTAAGTAAGTAGGTGTGTTTGATGATATCCCTGCAGATGTCCTGATAGGGAATGATTTTGATAATGCAGTACTCTGTGTGCATGCAGTTACATGCAGTCAGGCTTGGCGACAAGCATGTGGGTCTGGTAGCCTGGGGAGACCCAGACAGATCACATACTTGCAGCCAGGACTAGTGAGGTGGTTACTTCAGGGAGGGAGCTACCCTGTAACAGTGAGACTGAAGGTGAGCCACAGCTGCTTGTGAGTACTGATGTTCCCTTGGATAGAGTGACTCCAAGGGCAGAGGTGAATAGTAGTAGTACCCAGGCTAAGAGTGAGGCACCACTGTTAGAGAATCCCAGACTTCATTTGGAAGGGGAGCTGGGAAGGGTTACAAGGAGAGAGTTGAGACAGGCTCAGCCCTCAGACCCTACATTACAAGACCTTAGGGAGGTAGCTAGTGAGGGACCTGATTCTCAAGGGAAGGGGGAATCTGTATACTCGGAGAAAGGGTTACTGTATAGAGAATGAAGTTCTATGGGAGGGCTACATGGTGAGAGAATACAGCAGTTGGTAGTGCCCAGAGCCTACCATCTGGCACTTCTAGCCATAGCCCATGATATTCCCTTTGCAGGTCATATGTGCATAAAACATACAAAGAGATGTATTATGCAGAACTTTTATTGGCCTGAGATTTCCAGAGATGTATCAGGGTACTGCAAGACCTTTGAGCAGTGCCAAAAGGTAGGCAAGGCAGGAGACAAGGTGAGAGCTCCTTTGATGCCTTTGCCTGTGATTGAGGAGCCATTTCAGAAGGTAGCTATGGATATTGTGGAGCCTCTAGTACCCTAAGTTCCACAGGGAAAAAGTATACGCTAGTGGTAGATTATGCTACCAGATACCCTGTGGCAGTGGCTCTGTCCTCCATGGAGGCAGAAAAGGTGGCAAATGCTTTGTTAGAGATTTTCATCAGGGTAGGTTTCCCAAAAGAAATACTGACTGACAGAGGTGTCAGTTTCATGTCAGACCTGCTGGCTTGTCTGTGGAAGTACTGTGGGGTGAAGCACCTAAAGACCACCCCCTACCAAACCCAGACTAATGTTCGTTTTGAGAGGTTAAACTCTACACTCAAATATGATGCTACAGGCATTTGCAGACCAGTTTAAGAGGGACTAGGGCAAATATTTGCTCCATCTGTTGTTTTCTTACAGAGAGGTGCCCCAGGAATCCACAGGCTTTTCACCCTTTGAGTTGTTGTATGGGCATAGGGTGAGTGGACCTCTAGGTTTGATTTGAGATAAGTGGGAAGGTGACTGTGAGTCCCACAAGGAGACTGTTGGGCATATGTCCTAAACCTCAGGACAAGACTCAGGGAACTCAGCAGGAAAAGGTCTCGTATGACAGGAATGCTTGAGCTAGAGAGTATGCTGTAGGGCAGCAGATAATAGTTCTCATTCCTGTCAGACACAGTGGTAGGGGGTAGTCTTTAGGTGCTTCATCCCACAGCACTCCCACACAGAAACAAGCAGGTCTGACATGAAATTGGCACCTCCATCAGTCAGTATTTCTCTTGGGAAACCTACCCTGCTGAAAATAATCCTAAAGAAACTTAGTAAGTGGCCAGATGGATCCAAGAGACTAAAGAGTAAACAAGAAGAACAAAAAACAAGAAGAAAAAAAAACAAGAATCCAAACCACTAGAAACACCTTTAATAACACAGCAAAGCTTTTAAACCAAAAAGTTCTTTGACAATGCATATACAATCAGGTTAAAACAACCATTTTTAAATAAAATACCATACAATCCATTTTCTCACATGACTAATTAATCAATAAAGTATATAATTATATTGCAGCAGCCCTAGGGTTAATGTATCTTTCGGCTTTTCCCGGTTAGGGGTCGCCACAGTGGAACTCCGGTCTTCTAATGATTGTCAGTAAATTTTTACGTGCTGGCTTGCCGGGCCGAATGCACAACCTTCAAAGAAGGAACGCCCATTCACGCATGTCGCCACACAGAAGACGCTCGAACTGAGAATGGAACGGGCAACGTCTAACTGTGAGCGACAACACTACCGCAGCACCACCACCAATAATAACAAAACAAACTTAGTATAAACCAAATTGATTGTATTTATTGATGACTGTATATGCATCGACAAAGAACTTTTTGGTTCAAAAGCTTTGCTGTGTTATTAAAAGGTGTTTCTAGCAGCATGAATTCTTGTTTTTTTTTTTTTTCTTGTTTACCCTGCTGAAAATCTCGGCATTTGCCACCTTTTCTGCCTCATTGGAGGCTAGGGCCACAGCTTCAGGGTATCTGGTAGCATAATCTACTACCACTAGGATATGCTTATTCCCTGTGGAACTTTGGGTACTCAGAGGCCCCACAATATCCACAGCTAATATCTGAAGAGGCTCCTCAATCACAGACAAAGGCATCAAAGGAGCTTTGACCTTGTCCCCTGCCTTGCCTACTATTTGGCACTGCTCACAGGTCCTGCAGTACCCTGTTACATCACTTGCAATCCCAAGCCAATTAAAGTTTTACATAATATGTCTCTTGGTATGCTTTATGCCCATATGACCTGCAAGGGGAATGTCATGGGCTATAGCTAGAAGTGCCCGCTGGTAGGCTCTGGGTACTACCATCTTCTGTATTCTCTCACCATCTAGCCCTCCCTCAGAGGTCCATTCTCTATACAGTAACCCTTTATTCTAAGAAACAGAATACTCTTTTCCTTGAGAATTGGGTGCCTCCCTAGCTACCTCTCTCTCAAGCCTTGTAACGTAGGGTCTGAGAGCTGAGCTTGTCTCAACTCTCTCTTTGTAATGCTTCCCAGCTCCCCTTCCACAGGAGGTCTGGTATCCTGTGACAGCAGTGCCTCACTGTCAGCCTGGCTGTCAGCCTGGGTACTACTACTCACCTCTGGCCTTACAGTCACTCTGTCCAAGGGAACATCAGTACTCACCAACAGCTGTGGCTCACCTTTAGTCTCACTGCTACAGAGTAGCTCCCTCCCTGAGGTAGCCACCTCACCAGTCCTGGCTTCAAGTGTGCAGTCTGTCTGGGTCCCCCAGGCTGCCAGACCCACATGCCTGCCTCCAAGCCTGACTGCATGTTACTGCATGCACACAAGTTACTGCACTGTAAAAATCATTCCCTATCAAGACATCTGCAGGGATATCCTCAAACACAACTACTTGCTTGTCTCCTTATCTACCCTCCCAGTCAAGGTGAACCCTAGCCAGAGGTATTTGGAATGGGGTCCCTCCTAAAGCTCTGACTGGAGTAGGCTGCCCAAACAACTAGTGCTCCTCTTTAACAACTGCAGGTTTCACAATGGTTAGGTCAAAGGCTGTCTCTCTCTCTCTCTCTCTCTCTCTCTTTCTCTCTCTTTCGCTCAGCAGTGGCCTGTTTCCCATCTACTAAGATAGGATATAACCTCTTGTGGTAGTTTGGTACCCTTGTTGTCTCCACACAACTTACCACTGACATTCTGTTATTCCCACTTGCTGGCTCCCCTACCCTTTGTTCCGTGGATGTTTATATGATACAGGGCCCCACTGGTTACATTTAAAACACTTAACCCCTGATGTTGGCCTTGTACCTGAACTACTGGCATCCCCTGTTACTGGTGGACTCTGCTGAGGTGACTTAGGCTGCCCACTATGGGTTCCCTTATATCCATGTGCAGCACTGGGTATCGCTTTCATGTGCAGTGATGCCCTGCTTACTAAGTAGAGATCCCCTTTTTCCCCAGCTCATCTGTGGTGTTACATTCCCCATCTGCCAACCAATTCTCATGTCCTCTCACAAAGTGGTAACGGCTTGTTCCCTCACCAAAAGGTCTGACACCTTTTCAAAAGTGGTGGCCTGACACCCACTCACCTACCTATGAAAATGATTGCTTAGGTCAGCAATATAATCACATAAACTTTCATCTGTCTTGCATCTATGCGCATGAAACTTTTTCCTGTAAGCTTCAGGTGTTAACTTAAAGCATTCCAATAAACAATTTGTAACCATATTATAATTTAAGCAATCAGTATCAGACAATATAGAAACTGCAGTTACAGCTTTACCATGGTTTAAGGGAGTCAGGAACTGTACCTGGAGCCCTCGGTCAACATTATACCGTTTGCATAGTCTTTCAAACATATGAATAAAACTATCAAAAGTATCACCTTCTTGGTACTGAGGAAGAACTTTACTGACCTTTATTGCTTCTGGGGTATGGTTACTCCCTTCCCCATTACATCTATGACCCTGGCAAAGAGTCAGTATTTCCTTTTCATGTTGCCTCTGCCTCTCATTTTCTTCAGATTCCAGATGTCTCAGTCTCTCTTTTTCTTCAGCTATCAAATCCCACATTCGCTCTGATGATTCTAGTTCCATCTGTTTCTCCTTTTCTTCACCCTCCAAATGCTGTAGTCTCTCTGCTGATTCTGCTTCCAAATGCTTGGACTCCAGTTCAAGTTTCTTTAACTCTAGATGGATTTTAAGTCCTCTGAGGAAAAGTCTAGCTATCCAATTTCTGTGCGCTGTACATCCACAAGGCCAGTCTGGCTGTCTTCCTGGTCACTGGTCTGTGATGCAGCTGTGATTAAGGCTGCAATAATTTCTCTTTTAGTCAGGTTGGCATGCACCAGTCCTTTGGCCTGGCACATCTGAGCCAACTGGCTCCTTGTCAGCTTGCCATAATCCTCTGACATCCTTGCCTGCTCTAACTGACTGACTAAGCTAACAAAAAATAAATAAAACTATTGTGATATGAAACTCTGAATGTCTACCATGCAGTTGCTTGAGAGTAAAAACACCTTGTTTAGTGACCACTGCTTACAGGCTACAGGAGTTCAATATCCACACCATTGTTCCCCAATATGTGATGTGGTGATCACACCACTGCAAACTAATATGTGACAACTCACCACCTCTGGGCCAGTAATCAAGGAGCCTCAATCCTTACCACTGGCACCTGTGGGGAACATTCACTGAGATGATTAACAGCTACACACACAGTATCTTCAGATGCAGTTCTCTGTATCAAGCACAATTTCCCTTAACAGCACACAGTCAGTCTGGGGCTGGTTTCTCTCTCCTTCTCTGGATACCCAATAAGACTCCCCACTGGCACATCTATAGAGTTGAGTCCTTAGCAAGGGCTCCAAGCCAAGTCCTCCAACACTCTCTCTGTCCAACCAGTGCTTCATGTCCCTGCCCAAGTAGCTGACACAAACACTGTTTGAGATTGATTTGCTCTCACTCACACACACACACACACACACACACACACACACACACACACACACACACACACACACACACACACACACATGCACACCACACACACCTGAGACAAACTGACACAGGTTTTCTAGCTATGACCCCTCTTGTCCAGACTATAAAGTAGTTATCACTGCCACCAGAACCCCTCACCAGCTACTTTAAGGCCCTTACAAGGGTACCCAATATACTGACTAAAATTAATATTAATACAAATGGTAGTTTGACCAAGAGCAAGGCTATCAGGAGTGGCCTACTCAGTGTCACCAAATAAATATGCAAGCATTCTGAAAACTTAAATATCTGTAGAAAGGTCAGCCACAATGAAAGGTTTAAATATATTTAATAATAAGTAAAAGAACAAGACAATACTAAATATCAATTCACAATACTAAATATCAATTCACATTGACATCAGAGTTCAAAATCATTGGAAATATTTAAAACAACATTGCAGTGCAGACTCAGATAAATAAAGAAAAACAATATCTAAACTTAACTTCACTATATTCCTGACTGAATCTAACAGAATTATACTATTCCCTACTTACTTAATACTGCAAGGCAGGTTATGTGATGAATGGTCCTTCTTGTTTTCAGGCCAAAGACAGAATACAGAATGCTCTGTCTCACTAAGAGACTTCTCAAAATAATATCTAGAATATTACTTCTGGGAGAGCTGCAGAATGACATCACTTCTGGTCATCTGACTTCTAGGTTCTCATGCAAAACCTCCATTGCTGGATGCTGGCAGGATTTAGCACCTACCTATAAAAAATACACATACAAGGGCTTTTGCTCAGATCTGTAGCAAGTGCTGAGGTCATAAAACAAGTTAATACCTCCATGCTTTCAGATAAGTAATTACTTCACCCCAAAGACAATACAGAAAGCTTCCTAGTACAGACTGTGTGTCTCTGGCTGAATTGAAACCCGTGAGATAGCATCTTTATGGCCTAGCCAGTAAAGTGATTTAATTTCAGATATATTTTAAGGTTTGCTGGACTGAGGTTAACCCTCCAGTTTCTTCTGTTAAAACATATACATTTAAACAGTTACAATGGTGCATGTACATTTCTGTTCTCTCCAGCAGGGCACACTGTGGATACATTTCAAACACAAGTACTTTACAAATACCTTTTCAACATAAACATCTGTACAGATAAGTTTGATATACACATGACATACATTTCTAATACATTCAGAACACAATAATCTTGCATAAATTGGTTTAATATTCACAAATGACATATAATTATTTACAAAATTCCAGCTAGCTGTGCTGATAGTACCTCCTTTCATCACACACATATCAGAGGATCTCTTGTGGTCAGAAAACACCAGACAACTGGTCAAGAAAGCACACCAATGACCCCACTTTTTAAGAAGACTGAAAAGAGCTATGTTTCCTGCTCACATTCTCTCCATCTTCTACAGAGGTGCAATACAGAGCATCCTCACCTGCAACTTCACAGTGTGGTTTGGAAGCTGCACAGCCACAGACATTAACATGCTACAATGAGTGGTGAGGGTTGCAGAGAATATAACAGGTTCCAGTCTTATATTGATTCAACATCATTATTCTGCAAGAAGCATCCAAAAGGCCACCAAAATAATACAGGACAACATGCATCCTGCGCATGGACTGTTTAAGCATCTGGCATCAGGCAGAAGATATCGCAGCATCTGTTGCAGGACTGTAACATTTAATAACAGTTTCTACACTACAGTGATTAGACTTCTGAACTTGGGCACTAGTCCCATGAGTGTGAACGCATAAGTCAATTTTTATTTATTTGTGCAATATATACTTACATATATTTCAATTAAGTGCAATATTTATTTATAATATCCACAGGCATTATTATTTAACCTTCTCAAGTGCAATATTAGACAACTTGAGCATTGTTCAATCTGTAGTGTGTTTTGTATTACTTTAAATAGGGTAGTTAATGTAACTCAGAGAAGGTATTCTTTATGTATATGAGTGTTGGTAAATGTCTCTGCTCTTTCTTACATGTATTTTTTAATTATGGTTATTCCTCTACTTGTATGTGTTGTTTCAATTTCCTTTGTAGCTCAAGAATTGAGCTGATGCATGACATTTCATTTAGACTATGTATGTAGTTCTAAATGACAAAGTTTACTTTGACTAAAGGGGGACAAGAGTTGGCAGCTAATTTTATAGATAATTTACAGTTAGATAGGTTTAAAGTAGAATTTGACAACTTAAAATTGGGAAGAAAGGTACCATTCTTGGATGCCTTGCTTGGTGGTATGGTTAATGGAAAATTATGAACTGTAGTGAATAGAAAATTTGAGAATGGCACCCCATATTTGCAGAGGTCAAGCTTCCATCCACCACATACTATCAAAGCTTTGCTGTATGGTGAGTTTTTAAAGTTGCATAAGTTGTGTAATATGGAGGTGAATTTTTGGAAATAATTTCATATTAGTGTGGGTATGTTTGCTAAGAGGGGGTATGATGATATGCCACTGAACAGCTGTGTAGAAAAATTTAGAACAGAAAGGGTGGTAAGTGATTTGGACATGCATTCACATAAGAATGGAATAGGAAGAGAGAATAGTCAAAGAAAACAGATATATTTTGTTACTACATTTAACTTATTGAGTACACAAATATTAGATTTATTAAGATTGTATTGGGTTTTTTGGTGAACTTAAAGGATTTTTCTGATGTATTATGTAAAACTCCATATATTTTGTATAAAAGAGGAAGAAGTATAAAAGACATGGTGGTGCTTGTAGGTATGCACCCCCCCAATAATGTATGTGATACCATCATGCTGTAGGGACAATATCTTGTAGAAGGTGTTCTAGTTGTAAATTTGTAGTAAACAGTTTTGGCAAAATCAATGGACAGAAATTTATAGTGAGGCATAAACAGGGTTGTGATACAGAAGGGATAATTTATGCATTAAAATGTCCCTGTAACAAATTTTACATAGGAGAGAGTAAAAGAGCGTTCAAAACAACACTTCAAGAACACATAAGAGTTATTAAAAGGGGCCGGGTTGAGAGCCCAGCTGCAATGCAGTTTAAAATGCTTCATGGTAGTGAAGTTGGGGGTTGCAAGGCATGTTGTTAGCACAAATATATGTTAGTCAATATGGTAATGTGAATATAAAAGATAGGAATATTTATATTGAAATATGGCACTTTAATTCCCCATGGACTGAATACAGAGTGCAACTGGAAATTTCTTATTTGATAGGGTGGAATTTTTTTTTAAATGACCTAATTAGTGTTAATTGAATAATGATTTATTTATTTAACATTTGTTTACTGGGAAAGTCCGACTTGGAATTAAGCCAATTTTCAGCGGAGGCCCGGGGAGAAAGGCTCCAGATGCATGTCTTTGTAATGATGCTTTGATTTAAAAAATATATATATATTTCATATATACATGGATTCACTTCAGGATGTCGAAATTCCAAAACATCAAATTTCTTATGATCGAGACCATATGATTGATGTTTCAGAATATCGAAATTCCGAAACAAATAAAAAAAAATAACATCAATTTAAATGTTTCTGCCGGGGGGCACCCCCCACACCCCCACTACTTAAATATTCCAACTCTGAGATCGCACTACAGCGAGGGAAAAGGGAAATCTCCCATTCTGCGCTGTATGCAGATCTCCGTTCACAATGTCGCAATTCCTAAAGTTCGATAATATGGACTCAGTCATATGAAATTAGATCTTTCACTGACATTGTGAAGTGTTCCCATATATATATATATATATATATATATATATACATATATATATATATATATATATATATATATATATATATATGGATCTACTGCTATTCACTGAAAGCACATTTCACTTGAACACATTTGACTGCACAATTCACTGAAAGCTCAATTCACTGAAAACACAATTCACTGAAACACATTTCACTGAAAGTTATATATGGCCTTTTTCCCACTGTAATGCGACCCTGGAGTTAGTATATATAGTAAGGGGGGGTATGGGGGGCACCGCCCCCCACATTGGGGGGTGTGGGCATAGCCCCCCACATATTTTAAGTATATATTATGTTCAGAGAACAGTAATATATTGGAATTGCAAGTATCCATGTATATAGTTCAAAATATTTAAAATATGTGGGGGGTTATGCCCCACACCCCCCAATGTGGGGGCGGTGCCCCCCACACCCCCCTTACTATATATACTAACTCCAGGATCGCACAGTACAGTGGGGAAAAGGCCATATATAACTTTCAGTGAAATGTGTTTCAGTGAATTGTGTTTTCAGTGAATTGAGCTTTCAGTGAAAAGTTAACACTAATTTGATTTTCAGTGAAATGTGCTTTCAGTGAATGGTAGTAGACCCATATATATATATATATATATCCACATACACACACACAGACACACACACACACACACACACACACACACACACACACACACACACACACACACACACACACATATATGATGCAGTTTTTTATGTACTGTTCTACTCATGGAAGGCTGTGAGCCAAGGCACTGGAGATTTTACTGGAATAGATCTTGTATGCCTGGCGGTTTGTGTTTTGTTCTACTGTGTTTGCTGTTGTTGCTACTATTATAGCAATAGTGTCCATTGTCTCCAGTGTTATCTAAGATTTCCTGTGAGAATCCCTACATCACCCATTGTAGTTTCCAACCCTTCCTTTCTTCTGTGAAAACTGGGATCAAGCCTTCTACTCAATTAGTATGATGAATCCTTCCTTTTCTCCCCCCCCCCCTGCACAGGAACACAAAGTAAAACTTTTTATTTAGTATCTCAGTTTTTCATCTTATTTTTTATCCACTTCATCAGTTTTATTAAGCATCTCTAACTTTTCTTTTGTGTTTCATCTTTCCCTTATGACCTACATAAGCTTTTATGTCCTTTAATGAAATGGCTATTTTGCCTCATTATGGGAATTTGCTTTTCTGACTCTTTCCTACATTGTTCCAGTTTAACTGCTATCACTGGCTGTCTTCCTCCTTCTTATAACTTTTAATTTATTTTTATTCTGTTTATCATTTTTATCTGACTGTGTTTAGTCAAAACCACCTTTTTAGCCGACGCCTGGGGAAGAAAGTTCCAAATTCATTGTAGAACTTTTTTGGAAAGCATATTTATTTCACAGAAAAGCTTGTTTAATATTTTTATATCAGCTTTTAAATTTTGCCTTTGTTATTTTCCACATAATATTTGTGTTAAAGCTACTAAACACGTAATAAAAGATGATGGAAGACAATGGATTTTGGTTTAAAGACACCATAATAGTCATAATTTCTGTACTTAGTAAATTGAAAATGGCCTTTTTCATTCACCATAAATCAGAATCCTGCTGCATAACATGGCACGCTGATTGTAATTTGTGAAAGAAAAGTTAACAGAATGCTGAAAACAAAAACTTGTTACTGAGATTGTATTTTGTTTAAAAAGTATGACCCAGAAATGATTGTTGGCAACACTGTGATGTTCCTACCTTTGTCAGGTGAGCTGCACATTTTTCTTTGTGTCTGACTGATCTTTTCAGAAGCATCATTGTACTTATCATTCAATTCTTTGATTAATCTCTCCTTTTGTATATCTGAAATGAGAGGGAAAAAAGTACCAATTATGACATATTGTTAGTATAACTCATATCCCTAACCAAGACTGAACTCATTCACTTCATTGTAAGTAATAAATTCAGGCCTCTTGTCTGCCCAAAAAGAAAAGGAATAAAAGGTGCACTGTGGACTTTTTATAGCATGCTCAAATATTGAAAGCATATATTTCAACAAGTATTTGTAAACATAAGTGTACCTGTGGAACTGTGAGCACTACAAACACAGTATAAAGTATTAAGATAATCAGCACAAGCAGATCTTTGCAGCAACAACATGGGTAAACAAGTTCTCATGTGCTAGTAACTCGCAACATACTTGCTGCCAATTGCTCAAAAAAAGTAAGTGTTCTAACTACCACTAGCCTGATCTCCTGTAATAACTTAGCCCTCCCAACACTTGACCCTATAAAACTGTGTAGCCCTACCAGTGTCCCAAACTCTAACCCTAAAATTCCCACATAGTTCCTTACCTAAGTCCTTGCTCCCTTACACTAAAAATCCCTAAACCTAAATTCCTCAAATGCTCTTTCAGCCTAAAACTTCACTCCTGCTCCCTAAACCTAGGACTCCCTTCCTACTCCATAATCCTAAAATTTCCTTCCCTGTCCTTAGCCCTAAAAATCCCTTCTCACTCTCTCTAACCCTAAATCTCCACTCCCACTACCTGACCCTAAAACTTCCATCCCACTCCAAAAACCTAAATCCCCTTCCCAACTGCCGTCCTAAACTGTATTCCAACCTCCTCCAACTCCCTCCTCAGCTGCTCACCCAAACTCATATTTAAGTTTGTGCACAAAAATCAGCCTATGTGAGCTACAAGATACTTGAGTCTTTGGCTTCAAGACAGTGGTCATCGAGCACTCAAGACTCAAGTGCTTGTAGTATAGCCTAATATTTGTAAAGAAACACGATTCAAATTTCATTTTATCATTTACAATAATTTCCTGTAAAACTGATCATTTTAGCAGTTCCTGAAATTCCTATACCCAACTTACCATACACTGCACTACACAACCCTACACTATTAACAAATTTCCCTACATTATCAAGTATGATGTCCTGCAATGTCTTCCATGATGTTTCCTGTCTGAAACATTTACTGTGATATTGGAATTATCATAATTTGCATACTTACATTTACTGTGGTATTAAAATTATCATAATTTGCATAATTATAAAAAAAATAAAATATAGCATCTCTACACCTGTACTATGTAAACAACATGTATCAAGGTAGCCATCATATAAGCTGAGAACTGCTGCCTTGTAATACTTCAGTTCAACTATGTTACCTTTAAACTTCAAACCTAATACCATCACTGTCTGGATGAAATTCTACCAAAATGACAGTTCAAGTATATAAACCACCAAAATAGAAGTACTTCAGCAAAAAACAACAAGCAAAGATGATAAAGAAAATTTGCAAGGGAACACGCAGACCCCTTACGTAAGAATCAATAGGACTGTAGAATACTAGAATGAGACCGGAAATAGCTGGAAGAAACTGGAAATGAGACTGGAATGAATATCTTTATCTTTTAATTACCTAGAACTTTGCTGAACAGATGCCAGTCTCTCCTTTATGTGCTCAGTCTTCTTGAACCTTTCAGAATAGAAGTCTACATACACTTTAATTTGGTTAAGAATGTTTTATTATGTACAGTGGAGATGGAGGTAAATGTCGATGATGGACAGCAAAGTGGCACAGCGCTTTGCAACGTTGCCTCACAGCAAGAGCTTCTTCAGTTCGATTCTCAGCTGGGGTGCATTCTATGCAGAGTCTGCATGTCCTCCCTGTGTTCATGTGGGTTTCCTCCTCTTCAAGATATTATTTATGCATTGCAACATGTTTCTATCATAATTCAAAGGTCTTAATGTCTGCTAAATAAAACAATAACACAAAAAATTAATTTGCCAGATTTGTAACTCTAAACCCTTTATTCTGTGAATTAACTTGTCTGCCATTTATGGTACAACACACATGGCATGTGCTTCCAGAAGGGCAAATGCGTACACCAATTTTAAATCTAGTACTAGCCTGAAACTGTTACTTATTTTATTCTTGCTGCTCATAAACATGGATTGAAATTTCCTTTCCAGTCTGTCCTTGCTTTTCTGAGAATAGGATACTGTCTCTGAAAATGTGCTAATTTGACTGCCTGCACTTCAGCTCTGGCAATTGAAACGAAATATTTTAACTTTAACCCATGAATCTGCTTATCCCTGTTGTAACTCATTCTTCAAATTTTGTACATTTGCACAATCTACTGCACACAAATTCTTACAAGTATCATCTGTATGCACTACTGTACATTCTGTAGCATTTTATTTATTTATTTATTTATTTTATTTTACATTTGTTAACCGGGAAAGTCTGACTAGATACAGGTCCATTTTCAGCGGAGGCCTGAGGAGGAAAGCTCCAAATGTATAAAAACATGTGTAAATACAGTGAAATTATTGCAGTGAGTTATCACAAAACTGAGACTTGTTTAACGATATGTACACACAGGTACATGTTTTTCTCACATACACACATCAAAGGTTGGAAGCAAGTAGCTGAGAAAGAAATAGTTAAAGATTTCATCTGAAAAAGGAAAACACATATATTAAGGTGGTTATCATACATGGTGTAGTGTTAACTTTAAATCTTTCCAGTAGTTGGGTGATACACAGAATTTTAAACAGTTAGAGAGTCAGAGTTTTATTCTTGTAATGAGGTTCTCATTTATGAATTATGTTTGGGTGGTGGTTAGTCAGGGTTTGTAGAGGGACAAAGCCACTGCATTTTTAGGTATTTCCTAAGGGATTTTTTGAATTGGGATAAGGAGGGGTCACTGGTGAGTTCAGCAGGAAGTAGGTTCCAGTTTTTACCGGCAGAGTTGGAGAATAGTGATTCACCAGCTGAATTGTTAGTTTTAACAGTTTGCATAGCAATTCTTTGGAAGAGCGAAGGGATTTTAGGTTACTGTAGGGGGTAATAATATTTTTCAGTATGGGTGTACTGTCTGGTTGGTAGAGGATTTTGTGAACAACTATTAGTTGGTTATATTGCAGTTGATAGGGTAGTTCAAGCCAGTCTAACGATTGAAGGTTAAGGCAGTGATGGGTTATATAAGCTGACCCTGTGTCAAATCTGGCAATGTTATTGCAGCACCTAGTAAATTTATTGAGGTTGGATTTGCTTAGGTTTACGAAGATGGGTGAGGCATAAAGAAGGGTCGATAGCAGATGTGTACAGGCAATAACAGTTCTAGCAGATGGGGTTAGGAATGGTTTAATCCTGTATAAAGAGCCTAATTTTTTATTAACTGTTTTAATAGTTTTGTCTATGTGAGCATCAAACTTGAGGTTGTTGTTGATAATCACTCCCAGTAGTTTAGTACAAGATTCTGGGGAAATTATGGTACCATTGTTAGATATTATGGTGAGAGTTGGTGAGGGGACCATGTGAGTGGGGGAGAATTTTATTTATTTTTTTATTTATTTATTTGAAGTTTGTTTGCCAAGATGGTCCATTGGGCCGAATGAGCCCATTTTCAATGGAGTCCTGGGGGGAAAAGCTCCATAGATACAATATATACAAAAATAGTTTGTTAAAGTACAAGAAGAATACATGTAAGCCAAAGTAAATATTAATACAATTAGAAGTAAAAGCAGAACAATATATAACAATTCATATGGGTTTACAATTTTTAGTCTCTGTAATTGCTAAAATAGATGTTAAGTCAAAGACAATAGTGAGTAGGTATGTACAAATGAATTAAACTTAAGAAGTTATTTACAATATGTTTGTTCTCATAGGGGAGATGTGATTGTAGGCTAAGGGGTAAGGTAGTAGCTGGGGATGTTATGCAGGATGGGAACATGAGCATTCCCAGAGAGATGTTAAGTGTGAGTGGAGGAGAGATTTAAAGGGGGTAGGCTGCAGGTGCTGCGAATATGAGGTGGAAGGGAGTTCCAGAGACGGGCTAGGGAAAAAAAGAGTAAGCGTTTGCCTGCTGGACGGGCAGGTTTGTGGAGTTCAATCAGGTTATGAGTGTTGGTTCTTAGGGGTCTGCTAGGTAGGTGTATAGTGAAGGTTGAGGCAAGGAAGGGGCAAAGAGAGGGCTTGAAAATGAGCTTATGAGCATGAATTAGCTGAGTGTAGATAAGGTAGTTGGGAAGCTCTAGCTAATTTAGTTTGTGGAGGGCAGTACAGTGATGGGAGGAGGATCTGTGCCCAGTGGTGAATTTGGCGATTTTGTTATAGCAGGAGGATAGTTTTGTTTTAATAGAGGATTGTAGATTGGTTAGGAGTGGGGCACCATACAGGAGAGAAGAGATGAGATATGTGGTAGAGAGGAGGAATCTAGTGGATGGGGAGAGGAAGCGAATATGGTGATAGAACATACCAAGTTTCTGGTGTGTTTTTTTAATGATTGTTTGCATATGGGTATCAAATTTAAGCTGATTATCAGTGAGAACTCCTAACAGTTTAGCACTGGAAACAATTTCAAGGGAAGTGTTGTTGTGACCAGTTATGGAGAATGAATTTATGTTGATAGTTGAGCTTTTGGATGGGGTGAATATCATGAGTTTGGTTTTTGATGCATTGAGTGCCAGATGGTTATCAAACATCCATTGTTCACTGGTTGAGAAGCCATCTTGAGTTAGTTTTATGAGGGTGGCAAAGGAGTTAGCAGCACAGATAATTGTTGAGTCATCTGCATATTGGACGATTTTAGCATTAGGGATAGTGTGATGGAAGTCATTAATGAAAATGTTGAACAGTAGTGGACCTAATATAGAACCCTGGAGTACACCAGTGGCAATGTTGAGGAATGGGGAAGTGGATTTCTTCCGTTTGACAGCTTGCTACCTGTTGGAAAGGTAACCGGTAAACAATTTGATAGAAGAGGGTGGTAGGTTTAGATTACAGAGTTTGGTTAGAAGGAGGGGGTGGGAGATGGTATTGAAGGCCTTAGAAAGGTCCAGGAGGAGGGTGGAAACAACACAGCCGGAGTCGCAGACTTTATTCACAGTTTCGAGGAAGGAGAGAAGTGCGGTAGTATTGCTGTGACCAGGTCTGAATCCATGTTGTGTGTGGCTTAGTACGTGATTGTCGATGAGGTAGGGTAATAATTGCATGTGGATACATTTTTCAAGAAGTTTAGAGATGGGAGATAAGATGGTGATAGGTCTAAAATTGGAGATGTTATTATTGTTTCTGCCTTTGTGGAGGGGAATAATATAGGCTTTTTCCAAATTTGGGGTACATAGCCTTCTTGGATTGACCGGTTTATAAGAATACAGATGGGGAAGGCAATGGATTTAATAGCTGTCTTTAGGAAGAAGGAAGGGATGTTATCAGGGGCATTAGAGCATGGTTTTAATTTTAGAAGGGTTTTTTTATAGTTGATACAGGGATGGGTTTGAGAGAGAAGAGAGGAAGGTGGGAGGTGGGAGTAGCTGAGCAGGAGGGGGTAGTGGGAATTGTAGCTGGGTGTGTGGAGTTATTTGTGAAGGATGATGTTAATTTGGTTATGGAGTCGATGAAAAAGTTGTTAAATTGGGAGGCCAGGTTGGTATCAGAAGTGTTATGATCAGGGCATGGATTTTCCTTCCTGCCAGGGTTGAAGAGGGTGGAGATACTATCCCAGAATTATTTTGGGTTAGTCTTGTGATTATTTTGGAGAGTGGTACAGTAGGATTTGCGGTTGGAAGTGATGAGCTTTTTGACTTTGTTACAGAGTAGTTTGTATTCATTTAGGGTGGCTGAGGTTTTGTTTTTCATAATGGTGCTTCAAGGCTTTATCACAGAGGTGCATGACAGCTAAGGTATCTTTCATTAGCCAGGGGATGGTTTTGCTCTTAATTCTTTTAGCTCTCAGGGGGGCAGAGGTATCTAATAGCTTTAGAAATGTTGTATTAAAATAAGTGACCGCTTCATCTAGGGGTAGAGTATTTAGAGGACTCTATTTGAATTGTTTCAGTAAGTCAGAGAGGGTGTTGGGGTTGAAGTTTTTTAAGGAGCGCATAGAGATGGTGGTATGCGGCAGTTGTAGGGAGGGAGATTGATGGTGAACGAAAGTGGGAAAGTGGTCACTGAAGGTGTCAGGGAGGGTACCACTACTGGAGATAAGGTGTGGGTGTGATACCAGAATCCAGTCAAGGGTGCTTCCAGAGGAGTAGTCCTTTGATGGCCTGGTTATGGAGTTGATGAGCTGATGGAAGTTGTAAAGGTTTATATTTACAGGGTTTATTGGGCATTGAATGGAGGACCAGTTAATATTAACGTTGCCTAGGATAAAAGTCTCAATTTTTATGTTGGTGGAGATCCAAGAGAGTATATATTTGAGAATAGGTGTAATGCCACAAGGAGGGATGTAGAGGGATGCTAAGCATATGGATTTATGCCTGTTTAAGTGGAGTAGGGCAAGAAGTAATTCGGCGTTGACAAATTGCGGCATGGGCTTAGGATATGGAGTAACTGAAAGGGAAGAGGAATAGAGTAGAGCAACTCCGCTTCCTTTTTTGTGGGTTCTGTCTTTTCTGATGATATTGTAGTTGGGGGTGTTTCGGAGATTGACAGTATGTCAAGATGGTTATGGAGAAGCCAGGCATGAAGGTTAGGGATTTTATTACATATACTTTGAGCATTTAATGCTGAGAAGGAGACGGTTTTTACAGGTGAAGGGGTGTAAGAGGCGGTGGTTGAGGAGTTGGTGGGAGAGGGACCAGGGTTGGGGTGTATATCACTGGAGAGAAGGGTAGTGATAAGTTGGTGAATATGGAAATAGAGATAATTGGAATGTTTTGTGCATAGTTTCAGGGTAGTATATTTTGTATAAGTAGTGCTAGTTAGGGATCATAGGTTCATAGGTTCATAGGTAGGTACTAGGCTATCGGCCCAAGGGCCTACGCAAGCCTAGCCAGCAAGGTTACATAGCTTATGCCACCCAAGAAAGTTATTTTCCTGTGCTACTGTCCAGCAGAGATACAGACGTGATCCTCGGGGTGTATTTCTTATTTCCCATCCACTCATCAAGATTTTTCTTGAAGAGTGCTAATGAAGAACTTTGCTTGACATAGATGGGTAGCTTGTTCCAGAGTATAGGAAGCCCCTGGGACAGGAATCTATCCCTCCAGCGTGTCCTGTTTATTGTGGTGACAAGGTTTAGGTCCCTAGAGACTGTAGCTCGGAGGGATTGGGATTTTTTTAAGTGTAGCATGTCCAACAGCCCTGGGTTTGACATAGCTTTATATGTTAGGCAGAGATCACCTTGGAGTAGGTGATATGCTATGGAGTAAAGCTGGAGTTTTCTGAGGTGGTCAGTGTAGGGCATTTGTTTGAGGCCAGTAATCCTCTTTGTGAGGTACTTCTGTGGCCTTTCCAGCTGCTGCAGATATCTTGTGAGGTACATTCCAAAAGGGGTGTTGTACTCTATAATGGGTCTTATGAGTGATGAGTAGAGGGGAACAATGACCTCTTTTTTTCTGTATGAGAACCCTTTTATGATGAGGTGTGCCACGTAGAAGGACATCCTGACTACTGTGGCGATGTGACTATCAAAGGAGAGACAACTGTCCACCTGGGTCCCAAGGTCTCTTATCACGCATTCGGTGTTAAGTAGATTGCTGCCTATCTGGTAGTTCATGGGTACAGAGTTTTTACCAAAGGGGATGACACTGCACTTTTTGGCACTGAGCTTGAGGCCATGGCTCTGACACCAGGCACCTTTCTTAGAGTAGTAAACTTGTAGGTGGGAAAGAGTTTGTAGGAGAAGAGTAGGGAGAGGTTGCAGAAGTATAGATGAGGGCTTATGAAGGTAGAAGAGTGTAGGTGTTGTTTGGGGATTGAACTGGTTGTGTGAAAGTGGGGGGAGTGAGTAGTGTTAAGGGGTTCGGTGAGGTAGGTAAAATAGCTTAAACTAAGTAGTAATAGTAGATGGGTTACAAGTGAGGATGATTTTATAAGCATAGTTGCAGTTTAGGGTTTGAGTTGGGATGAGTGATTGATATGAATGGAGTGTGCTACAGATGTGAAAGGGTTAGGCTAGATGTTATGAGGTGGTAGGGGGTGGAGCTGAGGAGTAAGGGGTGGGGAAAGATTAAAGCTAAGTGGATGAGGTGGTATGGGTGTGGTTACTGGGGTATGAATGTAGAAGGCCTGGGGGTGTGTGGGATTTGGGGGCAGGGTAGGAGAGTGGAGTGCGCCCGTAGGGCGAATGGAGCGTGATGAGCCAAGGAGGAAGAGTAAAGACTGAAGACTTGAGCTATGAAAAACAATCAGTGAGGGTAGGAGTGGAAACTCAAGGTAAGTAGACACAGGGGATAGGGACAGGGCACTGAGTCTAAGAGTGGAATGAAAGCATAGAATTCACAGGGGTGAAGAGGTAGAATAGGCAGCTGGAGATTGAATTAAAAAAGTTCTAAGCTTAAAGATTGAAGTAGAAGTTAGTTAATGGATGGATGCTGCCACCTGCTGACCAAATTGGGTAATTGCAGATATTTAGAGCAGCACTGGGAGGATAAGAAGGGATGGAGTCTATGGAGCCAAGAGAAGTTGGGTCGGTGCTGGGCTGCTGGCTAGTGCACGCCCAGTCAAAAACATCAACCAGTGGTACAAAATGGCTATGCAGTATGGTACACACACTCATTTGATATTTTGGTTCTTGTAGGGAGGCAGGACAGTTTCCAAATGCACCGCATGATCCCTGAGATAATTCTTACAGGTAGGAAAGTCAGGGTACGATGTAGCACAAGTAGGATGCCTGGGGTAGTTTGAATGTATTACTAGCGAGCTGTAAGGAACAAAAGGTATTATTAGTATTATGAAGACAAACAGCCATTAAGAGGGAAAGGACTACAAGAGCAGTTTGGTTTTATTTGGGTTTAATAGTAGTTGAACCAGTTCTCTACTTTGTTGAAAGTGATTTGGGACAAGGATTGTAAATCTGTGTTATAAATCTTATTTTCCCATAAAATCTTGTTGCTGAAGTCTAAAAACATGTAACTCTGATGACATGTCCATACCTAGTATGGAACTGTTATGCTCAGAACTGCTCACTGCTGTAACCTCTGACCTTTCAAATCCTGGCACAGCTTCACTCATGTCTTCTAGTAGAGGTCTATTTGTCACTGAAATTGATGTGCCTGTATTAGCCAGTACATTATTCCATAATTTATTTTCTGTAAAGAATGAAATATTGTCATTTCTTTCAACTTTAAACAATGTCTGTAAATAATCTAGTTTGGCACTGGACTGCCACACCCTTTTTAGATAAGCTGATAATTCTTTGTTATAGAACTAGCAACAACACTGATATGATATATGGTATGGTGTTTCTTCTTTATTTTGTCCCAAAACACAAGTAATAATATTGACTTGAGCTATGGTATGTATTTCTTCTTTATTTTGCATTGAAGTCAGTGTATCATTTATTCTGGTGTTCACTTTATCAAACTGATCAAAATTTGCTCTCTGATCCCTCTTATCTTCACTCAGTGCAATATTTGCATTGGCTTCTGAAAACAAACTAGAATTCGTTACATTCTGAACATCAATATTTGAAATAGCATGATCCTGAGACATTGCTAATGTTTGCGTTGAGTTATACCTGGAAATCTTCATGTTACATACACTGACTGTGTTTACGTTTATCTGCAATACTGAGACTTAACTCTGTATTTTGCATTACATGTGCTGTGGCATTTACACTGATTTCTGAAGACTGTAAACTAGAATTTGTGTTACAAGAAACTGTTACGGTAGTGTGCTTTTGTGTTTTAACCCTTTTGCATCTAGAAAGATTTAATATTCCTGAACTAATTACACTGAAATTTAGATGAACATTTCTGGAACACAGTTTTTAGACTGCTTTACCCAGTTTTTAACTTTAAATCACAAAATTACTGGTGTATTTACTGTAGAAATACTGTTTGACATATTTATACAATTTACATTTATTGATATATTTAAATCTGAGATTTACTGTCTGATTTAGCCAGTAACAAAAATGAATGCTCACATAAGGAAAGTTGAAGTTGCATTAAGAAGGTGACCTGGCATCTCACAGCTTTTTCAAACTCCCTCTTGTGAGGATTTTCCTGGCTCTATGATGTCTCACTGGAAACTTGAAAGTCTGTTGTCTGCTTTGGAGATGGTGAGGTTTTCCAATATGTTGCTGTTAACTGAGTAATGTCCTTTACACCAGTATCTTAGACAGTCTGAAGTTCTTTGAGACATTACTGTAGATTTTCTGAAGTAGGAACATTGCTTCTCTGTAAAATACATGTAGTCTAACTTATACATTTTCAAGGTTGCAATGGTGTTTTGGGACTTACTTTAACTGCAAACACTGTTCCCCCCTCATTGATGGTGGCTCACCATTTTAAGAACTGAAGAATACTGGAATGAGACTGTAAATAAATGGAAGAAACTGGAATTATTTATCTTTTAATTACACAGAAATGTGCTGAACAGGTGCCAGTCTCTCCTTTATGTGCCAAATCTTCTTGTACCTTTCAGAATAATAGTCTGCATATACTTTAGTTCGGTTAAGAATGTTTTATTATGTACAGTGGAGATGAAAGTAGATGTCGATGATGGACAGTGCAGTGGCACAGTGTTTTGCATTGTTGCCTCATAGCAAGAGCTTCTCCAGTTCGATTCCCAGCTGGGGTGCCTTCTATGCGGAGTCTGCATGCCTTCCCTGTGTTCGTGTGGGTTTCCTCTGGGTCGTCCGGTTTCCTCCCACATTACAAAGACATGCATCTGCAGCTTTTCTCCCCAGGCATCTGCTGAAAATTGACACATTCCAAGTTGGACTTTCTCAGGAAACAAATGTTAAATAAACAAAATATCTGAATCAAATCTTAAGTTCTGTAGCTTCTGCAGTCATTACCCTGTCTATAGTTTCTGTACAATCTCTGTAGCTTCTGCAGTCATATTTCTTTCCTCCTGAATAATATGTTAATATCCTGGCATGACGAATATTTGACCTGACTCTTGCTCTCTCTCTCAAGTGTCTGTACTAAACTTCTGAGAACTACACTGCAATTACTTTCTGCATATCAGTCCAAACCAACTAACTGTGTCTGAAGTATTTCCTAATACCAAAACCCTGTAAATTTCTACACGCCTCTTTAACCTTGGTTCCCAAGCCTTGTACCATCCAAATGAGACCCGTTTTTTCTCAGTGTACTGTACATTCAGTATTTACCAGTATGCTTGACTGAAGGTGATTTTCACTGATTGAAAGTGCATTCACTGAAACTGCATGCAGAATGTGAAGACCTGCTTTAATATGGCTGCACTTATGCAAAGAGTGTACTGTATTTTTGTCTAACAAAATATGTTTAAATGAAACCTGATCTTACACCTGAATTATTCTTACACTGAGGTAACTACATCTCAAAGAGTAAATCAGTCTTTCTCTGTAAGGCTCTGCATTTGGAGAACACAAGCACTCTGAGAACTAACACATTACTGTCATATGCACCAGTCATACACAGATAAGCAAATAGTCCTTCAACTAATAAAGCACAGTAATAGTCAATTGATTCACAACAGGTAGAAAGATACCTGGTAGCTCACATTTTTGAAATATAAAAGAAAATATTAAGTTACTACATACATCCTGTAATGTGATGCATTGAATTGATCCTACTAACTCAGCCAACATTCATTACAACATGAAAAATTAGCTGTCCTTTTAGTCTTCCAAATTCACTTTCTCATTTGCTGACCATCAACCATGCCAGAACTACTTGGCCTGCAATATAATGCTATAAGTATGTATACACAATTTCATAATCTTGCATATAAACAAGTGTTAATATCTCTTGTGACTGTCATCAAAATGATGTTTTGTTAATCCTTCCAATATCAGTTGTGCCCTGACCATGAGTGAAGTGCAGTGCTATGTTGTCACTCACACTGGACATAAAATATTTCAGTAATGTATAATTTCATAATCCCACCCAGAACCAACTGCTAATGTCTCCCTTTAACAGCATTACAGCTTGACAAATTATGTGAAATTTTGTCATTTCAGCCACGTCACATGCTGACCATTGATAAGCACAGGACAATGTTCTTCAAATAGGCCATAAATTATTACAGAAATGAATAATTTCATAATGCTGTGAAGTAAATATTCATATCTCCATTCACAAGCATCAGAATTAGTCTTAGGATGGCATTCATGGTCATTACATGAATGCTTAAAGGCTATTCGCACTGTGTGTTTCCAGAACAAAGCCACAATTCTTAGAGGCCACTTACACTAACACATTTTGTGTCTTTCGGCTTTTCCCGGTTAGGTGTCGCCACAGCGGAACTCCGGTCCGTTAATGATTGGCAGTAGATTTTTATGTGATATGTTGCCATCCCTGACGCACAACCTTTAACGAAGGTACGCCCATTCATGCATGTTTCCACACAGAAGACGCTATAGCTGAGAATTGAACGGGACAACGTCTAGCTGTGAGGCGACAACACTACCGCAGCACCACCACTTACACTAACACATGATGGCCACAAATAAATTTAAGGAAATGTAGTGATAACGAAATGTAAATGTGAAATGATGTAAAATTAAGTATGTTAATGTGGCCGTTTCCAGCCTACTTCTGATTCATAGTCAAAGTTTCACTCTTTTCAACCCTGTCAGTAGATTTGTTATAAAAGATGGAGTTCTGTTTATAGTGTTTGCTTTGCAGTCTGAAATGATGCTGTCATTTGTTGCTAGCCTAGCTATTTTCCAGTGGGAACTGCTTATCTTAGCCAAAGCATAACTGCTTGCACCTAGTGGTGCTCACCAGACAAGAAAGCAGAGATATAGACACATAATTACTTGTTATACTTTAGACAGTCATGAGATACTTGACAGATTCACATTGGACAGAAAAACTGTAAAGGTCTTATTAAGTATGTATGGCCCCCACAAGGGCACTAGGGGATGTGTGGCCTTCCTATCTCTGTGGATACTAAGGTATCTGTAGCCACCTGCCACAGTGTCCTTCCAGAGACAGACTGGACACAATGGGCATCTCAAAGACTTCTGCCTCAAGGATACTTTGTCACTTCTTGCATGTGTGGATTAGTGCTTCTATTTCTTGGTGTCACCTCAGGACTGAGCTAGGACAATGTATGCCTTTTATGGAGGGACACATTTCCCTGAGGTCCTCAGTGCAACAGATTACACCCGTGTTGCAATTTGGGCCCCATCTGGTCCATGGGAGGAATGGTACCATTAGCCTGACAAGTCTGATATGCAAAGCTATGGAACACATCATCATGGGCCTAATAAACAAAGATATAGGGAACCTTCAAACTCTATATCCCACACAGTTTGGTTTTGTGAAGGGTAGATCATGCCTGCTTAACTTGGTTGACTTCTTTGAGTCAGTCATCAGAGATGTGGATGAAGGCAAGGTGATTCATGCAGCCTATCTTGATCTGGCTAAGGCCTTTGATGCCAGTCCTCACTCAGGAATCATAGAAAAACTCACTAAGCTAGGCATCAACCCCTATATCACTAGTTGGGTTGCAAACTGGCTCACAGATAGAAGCCACAGTATGAAAGTAGCTGACTCCAAATCGGACTGTCGACCAGTCATGAGTGGAGTCCCACAGGGTTTGGTCCAGAGTCCTCTCCTGTTTGGTATCTACTTGGTATCTACTTCTTTGAAGTCCAGGCCAACACAAAGGGACTCTGGATGACACAGTTTGCAGATGATTGCAAGTTTGGGAACTATTACTAACTCCCCAAGTGATGTTGACATCCTACAGAAAGGCCTCACTGAGACCAATGACTGGTTGCAGAATCATGGCTTCAAGCTCAATTCCAAAAAATGTGTCTTCATCCCCTTTGGGAAAAACCCAGTTCCCATGAATTACCACATCGATGGTAGTCCACTTAACCCAGAAGGCATTATAAGAGCTCTGGTAACACAGGTTGACAGCAACCTCTCTTTTGACCACCATATTGTCACTTTGGTCAGAAAGTCCTTCTATGTGGCACATCTCATTACTAAGGGTTTTGCATCCAGGAAGAAAGAGATCATTGTCTCCCTCTACTCTTCTTTCATTAGGCCAATCATCGAGTAGGAGCTGCAAAAATACCTCACAAAGAGGATCCCAGGCCTTAAACACTTGTCCTATATGGACAGACTCAAAAAACTATTCTCTGTCTCATATTGCCTACTTAGAGGTGATCTCTGCTTGACTTACAAAGTCATGTCTGACCCAGCTCTGTTAGAAATGCAAAATCCCAATCCCTCCACACCAAACACTCCAGAGACCTCAACCTCATTACCACAATCAACAGAACTTTCTGGAGGGACAGGTTCATAACCCAGAGACTGCCCATGCTATAGAATAGACTTCCCATACATGTCAAACAGAGCACCTCACTGACCCTCTTCAAGAGAAATCTTGATGAGTGGAAGGGAAATAGAAAATTCACCCCGGGGATCTGGGGGCTCTACTCGACAGAGGCACTGGGAACTAAGGTCGAGTGGCACAATGCCAGGGTAATCCTATGAACTAGGCTTGTAAAGGCTCCAGGGCCATTAGCCTAGTACACACCTATGAACCTATGAATAGGAAGGGCTACTATTCCATTAATTTCCAGGTTATGTGTGATGCATGGGGTGCATCAACATCTCTGCCCAGGATCCTGGAAGTGCATGTGATTCCAATACCTGGCACACTAGGTCACTCTACCACCTCTTCCTGCATGGTAGAGTGCCCAGTGGTCATCTTGTTTGTTAGCAGAAAATATTTTTTTTTATTTGAGTAGTTATTCTTGGTAAAATGTATTGCTGAAAAGTAAAACACCTTTTTCTTTGTCCACCCCCCTTTTCTCTTTTTCTTAAGAGGTGATGCTGGATATCCAGTGGAGCCATGATTCATGACACCAGTGAAAACTCCAAGCGGGGCTGCTGAAGATAACTATAATACAGCCCTGTCCCAAACCAGTACTGTCATCAAGAGGGTCTCTGTCTTCTTGGACAGTCATTTTAGATGCCTGTATGAGTTTGGCAGTGCCCTTCTGTATGACCCAGCTACTGCATGCAGGATATTTATTGCATATTGCTTTCTGCACAACATGATCATGCATCAGTCTGGTGATGAAGTGACCGATATTGTTACTGCACCTCCCAGTTCCAGTCCTACTATGACTAATGGTGACCAGCTGGCAGCAGTAGTAAGGGACCCCAAGCATTAGGCTCGTGCATGGCATATGGTTATGCAGGTAGAAATGATATCTAGTCCAGAACTATAGACCATGACATTTAGGTTAGTGTTTCCTTTCTTGTGAAAACCACATGGAGTATAATTGATGCATGCAGTGATATTTATGGGCTACACTGGATGGTGCATAGACTACTGATCAGATTTTCCTTCTTATCTCCAAATAATCAATTTTCTACTTCAGATCAGGTCCTCATATTACATGACTGAGAGCTCACTGACTGTCACCATATAAGGAATAATCACATTTAACTGTTTGCAAAATACATTCTACAGAGGAGGTGTAAATAAGTATGCACAAGTTGAATGTCCTCAAATGGTATAATTAGTAAAATGTGTAATCTCAGTATTTAAAATGAGTTCATACCTTGCAATTGAATGAAATTGTATTATATTGATTTTTATATTATACAATGTTTCTTCAGTTTGAACTAGGTTGTCTGTTATAGTACCACATATCAAATTATTTAATTTTGTCATACCCAATCATTTGTGGCTTCAAAGACAAAAACATTATCATTTGTGTAGTGGTGAGGGTGAAAAGGTAGTAGTGTTTGTTTAAATGGCAGGATACTCATTTTCTTAGTTCTCTTATTCCCAGAGTACCTGTGCATTACTTCTTTTAAGTTGTAGGTAACTGCCAGCTATAACACTGATAATGCATAGAAGCACTGATTGTGTTTATCACTGCAATCTTATATTAAGATATACAACTTTCTTTCCACAGCTCCATTTGGTTTTAAGCACCATAAGTACCATTAAAGAAATGAAATGCATGGAGTTGAAAAGTATCCTGTGTTTCTCCTTGTTTTTTTTTTTATTTATTTAATAACATTCTCCTTTGAGTTAAACACTGACGTTGTGTGTGAAGGTCAAATTGTAATAATAGAAATGTCACACTTGAGTCACAGTAGGTCAAGGACAAATGTTTAAATACACATCTCCTAAAGATAAGCTAGGCAATGGCCCAAGTGATTTTGAAGAAGAGCCATCATGAGAGCTGCATGATGAGTTGGCCTGATGCCACAACCAACTTGTTGCAGCTGATCCCACAGAACTGATCCAACAGTGGACCATGACAGAAACCTCAAATGAGAGGTACTGCTAGGTATAAATGAACATTCACGTGGCCTGCATGAAATATGTTGTGCTTGTCCCCCCCATTAATTATAGTACTTTCTTAATAAGAACTAGTAATCTCATGTGATCTGCCCCCACATGTCTGAACAGTACCCCATCCTTTTCCCATTCCACGACCGACTCTTACTTGAGTCTGGCTAGTCCCAGCTAGTGCACAAATGGAAGTGGCCACAGATGTTTTGGCGTGCCACCATTTTACACATCAGAGTAACCATGGCAGTTTCCCTTATCTCTGCCATTTCCAATTAGTGCTGAAAACCCTCACTTATGCATGGAGGACTCTAACCATGTCAAGCTGAGTTTCAGTGACACTGCTCTGCATCATAAGAATGTCATGGCACATTTGCTGCTGGACAGCCAATGCTTTACATGTTTCTTGGGGTAGCTTTGAAAAATTCCTGACCCTGGTGCCCCTGTGTAAAAGGTTATCACTGTGGACACTGTTACTTCTAAATTTCTGCCATCATCCTGAAAGTGCTGTCTGTGTCTGGAGATACTGGTGTACAGGTACATGGATTTTCTCTTTGTATAAGTGTGAGTGTAACTGTCAGGTTGTGTTTAACTTTGCAATGCACTGTCATACCTGTGGAGTTACTAATATGTTTTTGGGTGTGAGATCCTGCCATTAAACTTGGGGACTGCTCCAAACTTTCCTCAATGTGCACCAAATATATAACTATGTTATCTTCATGATCTTCAAGAGTCATTCTGCTGTTGATATCCTCAAAATTTAGTGGTATAGAAGAACTGTTTCTGCTGCTGACACTGTAAAAATTATTTGAAAACATTACCAATAAAGAGGTAGCATATATTTCTTTATGTTGAGTAAGGAGGTGTGGGGACACTTACCATGTATACTGCCTTCACTGTCATTTTATGCAGAAGTGGAGGGTTCACCTGAGAATAGTAACTGCCATGTGTTTAATGTATTCATTCCATATTAGTATTCAAGTCTCTATATAAATAAATGTTACTGTTTTTAAACCAACCTTCCTGAGTGGACATGTGCTGCTGCTCCTGCTGCAGATGTTGTTAACAGCCAGTGTCCACATGCCCTCTGATTATTCCAGTCCCACCATCCTCTGTGTCACAGTTCTTCTTCTTCTTTCAGCTGCTTCCATTAGGGGTCACAACAGTGGATAATCTGTTTCCATTTCTTCCTGTCCTCTGCATCTTGGTCTGTCACGCCAACCACCTGCATGTCCTCCCTCACCACATCCATAAACCTTATCTTAGGCTTTCCTCTTTTCCTGTTACCTGGCAGCTTCATTGCATCTTTTTCCCAGTATACTCTGCATCCCTCATCAGCACATGTTCAAACCAGTGTAATCTTGCATCTATGGCTTTGTCTCCAAACATTCTAACCTGGGCTGATCCTCTGATATACTTATTCCTATTCCTGTCCACCCTCGTCACACCCAGTGCAAATCTTAACATCTTTAACTCTGCCACATCCAGCTCTGACTCCTGCCTTTTTGTCAATGCCACTGTCTCCAACCCATATAACATAGCTGGTCTCACTACCCTCTTGTAGACCTTCCCTTTCACTCTTACTGGTACTCGTCTGTCACAAATCACTCCTGACACTCTTCTCCACCCACTCCATCCCGCCTGTACTCTCTTCTTCACCTCTCTTCCACACTCACCATTACTCTGAACTGTTGATCCCAAGTATTTAAACTCATCCACCTTCGCCACATCTACTCCCAGCATCCTCACCATTCCTCTATCCTCCCCATCATTCACACACACATATTCTGTCTTAGTCCTGCTGACCTTCATTCCTCTTCTCTCTAGAGCATATCTCACCTCTCCAGGGTCTCCTCCACCTGTTCCTTACTCTCACTACAGATCACAATGTCATCTGCAAACATCATAGTCCACTGGGACTCCTGTCTGATCTCGTCTGTCAACCTGTCCATCACCATTACAAATAAGAAAGGGCTCAGAGCTGATCCTTGATGTAATCCCACCTCCACCTTAAACGCATCCGTCACTCCCACTGCAGACCTCACCGCTGTCATACTACCCTCGTACATATCCTATATCACTCTTACATACTTCTCTGACACTCGTCACTTCCTCATACAATACCACAACTCCTCTCTAGGCACCCTGTCATATGCTTTCTCCAAGTCCACAAAGACATAATGCAACTCCTTCTGACCTTCTCTGCACTTCTCCATCAACACTCTCAGAGTAAACATTGCATCTGTAGTGCACTTTCCTGGCATGAAACCATACTGCTGATCACTAATCATCACCTCCCTTCTTAACCTAGCTTCCACTACTTTTTCCCATAACTTCATGCTGTGACTGATCAATTTAATCCTTCTGTAGTTACTACAGCTCTGCACATCACCCTTATTCTTAAAAATCGGTACCAAAATACTTTTTCTCCATTCCTCAGGCATCCTCTCACTTTCCAAGATTTCATTAAACAAACTAGTTAAAAACTCCATTGCCATTTCACCTAAACACCTTCATGCTTTTACAGGTATGTCATCTGGACCAACAGCCTTTCCATTCTTTATCCTCTTTATAGCTATCCTTACTTCTTCCTTGCTAATCCATTGCACTTCATGAGTCACTATCCCCACATCATCCAACCTTCTCTCCCTCTCATTCTCTTCATTCATCAGCCCTTCAAAGTACTCTTTCCATCTGCTCAACACACTCTCCTCACTTGTGAGTACATTTCCCTCATTATCCTTTATCATCTGTACCTGCTGCACATCTTTCCTAGCTTGGTCCCTCTGCCTAGCCAATTGGTACAGGTCCTTTTCTCCCTCCTTAGTGTCCAACCTTTCATACAACTCTTCATACGCCTTATCCTTAGCCTTCACCACCTCTCTCTTTGCCATGCACCTCATCTCCTTATACTCTTGCCTACTTTCTTCATCTCTCTGACAATCCCACTTCTTCTTCGATAACTTCTTTCACTGTACACTCTCCTGTACTTCTTCATTCCACCACCATGTCTCCTTGTTGTCCTTCCTCTGTCCAGATGTCACACCAAGCACATTTCTAGCCATCTCCCTTGCTAGTTCTGCTGTAGTTACCCAGCTATTCGGTAACTCTTCACTGCCACCCAGTGCCTGTCTTAACTCTTCCCTGAACTCCACCTCACAATTACCCTTTTTCAATTTCCACCATTTGATCCTTGGTACTGCCCTCACACTCCTCCTCCTCTTCTTGATCACCAATGTCATCCTACAAGCCACCATCCTATGCTGCCTAACTACACTTACCCCTGCCACCACTTTACAGTTTCCAATTTCCTTCAGACTGGCCCTTCTACATAAGATATAATCCATTTGTGTGCATCTTCCTCCACTCTTGGATGTCACTCTATGCTCCTCCCTCTTGTTAAAATACATATTCACCATAGCCATGTCCATCCTTTTTGCAAAGTCCACTACCATATGACCTTCTGCATTCCTTTGCTTAACACCATACCTACCCATCACTTCCTCATCCCCTCTGATCCCTTCACCAACATGCCCATTGAAATCTGCTCCAATCACCAGTCTCTCACCCTTGGGTGCAGTCATCACCACTTCATCCAACTCACTCCAAAATTTTTCTTTCTCATCCGTCGCACACCCAACTTGTGGAGCATATGCACTAACAACATTCATCATTACACCATCAATTTCCAGCTTCATAAACATCACTCTATCTGACACTCTTTTCACCTCCAAAACACTCTTAGCATACTGTCCCTTCAGGATAACCCCTACACAATTTCTCCTCCCATCTACACCATGATAAAACAATTTGAACCCACCTCTGATCCACCTAGCCTTGCTCCCCTTCCATCTGGTCTCTTGCACACACAATATACCAGCCTTCCTTCTGTCCATCATATCAGCTAGCTCTCTCCCTATACCAGTCATACTGCCAACATTCAAAGTTCCAACCCTCACTAATGCAGTCCTAGCCTTTACCTGCCTTCGGACATGCCTTCCCCCTCTTCTCCTCCTTTGGCCAACAGTAGCCCAATTTCTGCCAGCACCCTGTTGGCCAGCAGTACTGGTGGTGGTCATTGTTAACCCGGGCCTCGACCAATCCAGTATGTATATCTATACTGTTGTTGGCATGTATGATTTGGCAAAATCTTACACCGGATGCCCTTCCTGATGCAACCTTCCCCATTTATCCAGGCTTGGGACCGGTACAAAGAAATGCTCTGGCTTGTGCATCCCCAGTGGCTGTGCCACAGTCATTCTCATAAATTGAGAGGAAGTATTTCTCATCTAGTATTAAAGGGGTAAGTGGTGATGTCCCCACAGTACTAGTAGGGGCAATTGCATTCTGCCTCACCTTGGCTCCAGCACATCCTACCAAATCATTTGCCCTGTTCTTGCACTGTGTTAATGTGCAGCTCCTTCCACCAACAGCATTAATATTCATAACCTCATTCCAGGGCTCTGCCATCTAAGCTTGTTTGCACCCCCCCCTTCCCAAAAAGATACTTGCCAGATGCCATAAGTGCTGCCATGAGGATGTGGTTCTTCTCATTGCTAAAGTTATCTTTGTTCCCTGGTTTGGCATCATTACTGCGCCTATAACATGCCACATTTATACACAAAAAAGTTCGATATAGGCATCAGCCAGAGAGCACAACAATGAAAGCATAACTGCCATCATTCATAAAAGACAGGTTAACTGACACAACTTTCATAGTTAGATACACATGCAGAATTTCAATCCAGCCATGTAAGGTGGTGCTGAACTAATGTTTGCACCATCATGAATACATTAACAATAGTTTGCACCATCATGAATACATTAACAACAGTAAAGCAAAAGCAGTTTAACAGCTCCACCCTTCCCCTTTCTTGTAATCATAATACTGTTATTTTTTATTCAGCAGTGAGCAACCTCCCAGTAAAGACACATATATGTAGAGCCAACAAAATATCATTGACACTTCAGCACTCCATCACTGCATTTCCATCATGTGTACAATCTCTAAATTACGCCAGAATAAATTACTTTATCAATGATCATTATGCATTTCCTCTGCTGCTGTCATGCATTTTCCATTTACAAATAACAGTTTTACAGTATTTGTTAGATATATATTTAGAGATTTATAAATGCATGCACTTCTGTTGCTAGTTAGATGCATATACACTTCTGTTGCTGTAATATATGTAGGAATAATATAGTCAGTTAGATGCATACATTTCTGTTTGCTAAAAAGGGTTAAACTGTTCTAGCTGAAAAGCGAGGACAAAAGTAAATAAATAAATAAACAAACTGCATTTATGAGAAATGTAACATGACTCAGGTTCTGGTGCAGCTTGAGAGAATGTTGATAAGGCTTAAAAAAGGCATTTAGCTAAATCCTCAGTTATGTGTAACAGGCTTCAAGGAAAACAGATAAGGACTCAGGTGCAAGACATAATTCACCTTGAAACAAGAACACAACAGACTGCATGACATTATCGAAAGACTGCTTTGACACAGAAACATTCTCAAACAGGAAAAGCTCCCTAAACAGACTGTATTACATCAGAAAATACCAAAGTAATAACTTTGAGAGTTCCCAAAAGATTGTTTTCATAAGAATGTATATATGTGAGATGTAATCCGATTTCTGGAGAGATCTACTTAAAGCTGTTTACTGGAGAAAACCTTTTATGCTATATTGAAACGAAACTTGAAGACAGTAAACCCTGCAAGCTGTACATTACTGTACGTGTGGTCTGTTATATAGACAGTTCCTTCAGTAGTACTGCGTAAAAGTTTAAAAGGTTAATAGTCTGCAAAGTTTATGTGCACTAACCAGACTTTGTATTTTTACAAGGCACTAAATCACCAGTAATCAGACCCTGGTTCCAGTATACAAAAGCTGCTTTACATTTATTTCTGCAAGGCACTAACAAACATCTGCATTTAATTAAACACCAACACAGAGCTGCAGTCGGCAGCTTCAGTAAAATAAGACAAGACTGACAGTGACTTTTAATCTTTTATTTTTAAATAACTTTTCAATGGCAACCCTTGCCTACAATTGAACATAGGGAGAGTGGTATGTGGTGTCTGTGCCTTGTATAAGGTCATTTCAGTGGAAGCACAGTAACTTGCACAGGATTTTTACTTGTGCTGTGTGATTTGGTAATAAATTTACTTTGCTTTTACTTCGTGGAGCCTGCACTGTTTTTTTGGAAGCGCAGTAATTAAAATTTATGTACAAAATTGAGTCCTGAATAGGAGCACTTCAATTTTCACAGTTTGCAGCAGTACATTTACCCAGACGTCTGGATCCAGAGAAGTACTGCAGGGCAGAAAGTAAGCAGTGTCCTAAATTCTCCAGGGGGGTGAACACTTCAAGTTTGAATTTGCCACTGCCAGATTCGTTTCACCAGTTTTTCAAGTAACTACAAAAGTTTTCCAACCATCTATGGTGCTCAGAACTTGCCAGCTGAAGTCAACGTAAACTTTGGTAAGAAAATATTTGTGGATTACATAGCATGAATGCAGTAAATCAGGCTAGAAAAGGTAGTAAACACAGTATGACTATTAATGTGTCAAGTTTAGATAGACTAAAGAAGTTGTATAAACAGCATATTAGCAAATGTAAAACCTTTTTAGGACCAGTTGACAGTCAGGAATTATGTAAATGGATTACTTATGATTGGTACCTTAAACAGAAACATGATTAGCATGACAGTAAATGTTTATTTTGCAAGTCATATAAAACTGCTTTCTGTGTGCAATGTCATAATGATAACGTTCAGATCATTGTTAATCATAAAGCAGCACATAAGGGTCATATACTTGCATTGTGTCCTGTTACTACATGTGAAATGTCAATTTCAGAGTTACAACATCAGTCAAGTCAGTTATTGACCGAATCTTCTGTACATCTTGTTAGACAAAAGTGGCATAAAACTACTGCACAGTACAACACAGATAAGAACGGAGACGAGGTTCATGGTGAACTGACAAAAAGATTTAATACACTTCTAAGAGACAGAGTGAGTTCAGAAAGTTTAAACAACATATGCAAACACTTTTTCAGAAGTGCATAAGAGCTTTAGCGTCAGATCAACAGAATACTGAGAAATATCTGTCATGTTGAAACTTATTTATGGTAATAACACGTCCAGCAATTACATTAATTTATGTAAGCCCAGTACATTTATACCAGTGAATCATCCTGTACTGGAAGTTTATGAGAAATTATGTGTTGATGAATTATATAAAAGTTTTGCTTCTAAAACGAGAAATAAGACTTTTAAAAATGTAACTATAGATGAATGTAAAGCATTGCGTGATATACAGAATGACAATACTATAGTGATACGCCCCACAGATAAAGGGAGCCCTATTGTTATTATGGATACGTTCCATTACACATTAAGCATGAAACAGATGCTGGCCAATGAGAAAAATTATACGAAAACTGATATGAACATAGTTAATAAGATGATTGATAGAGTGCATAAGATGTTGTATGAATGTTTTATTTCACATACCTTAGACTACAATTTCTATACATATTTTTTGATAAAAGAAACATCAATTCCCGTGATACATGGAATACCCAAAGTACACAAAGATGCTATGCATCCTCCTATGTGACCCATAGTGTCTGGAAGAATCTGGTGTACTGAGTCAATATCTATATAGTTGGAAAATAAATTTAGACCACTGGTGGATAAAAGCCCTGTTGTGTTAACAGATTCAAAACAACTATTGAAGGATCTAGACCAGCTTTTTAAGGATAGAGTAGATAATAACAACTTTATATTAGTCACCTTAGATGTTCAGTCACTGTTTACCAATATTCCAAATGAGATACGTATAACAATGTTGCAGAAAAATCTAATAGAACATAACAAGTTTAATAGTAAGACTATAGATATATTGTGCTTACTTATGGAGACCATATTGGAGAACAATATATTTTTCTTTGACCATGAAATATATCTACAAAAAGATGGCATAGCTATGGGCACATCATGTGCCAATAGCTATGCCAACTTGGTGATAGTAGAAGAAATACCACATTGTCAAAGTCCCTTTCTTTAGGTATATTACTTTATACACTCAGTTTGTGGATCATTTTTTACTATGGGATGGTAGTCAGGAAATATCAAAGATGTTTTATGAATATATAAATAGTGCTACTACTTTTCTTAAATTTACAAAGGAATTTTCATATCATGAAATAAACTACTTAGATATAAACATTGCAAAAGACAGGATAAATGGTGTTAATACTAGAGTTCACAGGAAGAACTGTTATAGAAATAATTTATCACATAGAACAAGCATGCATCCCTCCCATATATTTAATAACATTGTAAAGGGACAGGGAATGAGAATATCTAGATTATGTGCAAATGATGACAACTTCGAACAAAAGTTGAATGACTTATCGAGGAAATTCATAGATAGAGGCTATGAATCACAAAAGGTCAATGTTACTTTGACAGAGGTTAAAGAGATGAGAGGGGTGCAAGCTAAACCATATTTTTCAGAGAATGACACAGTGAATAAGAGACATGCTATGACCAACTCAGTGAGAATGCCTATCTATTATTCTAGTAATGTTAATCAAGCATTGGATGTGTATAAGAAATGTTGGCCTCTTTTAACAGCATATGAAAAAATTAGCGCAATAATGGGATCGCAACCAAGTTTTACTTTTAAAAATATGAGATCCTTAAAAAGAATCTTATGTTATCCTAGAACAACAAAAAGTAGTAGTGAGATTATGAGGACTACAAAACCATGCCAGAAATGTCATTTCTGCATATTTATTGATGATACCACGAAAAAATAGGCGAAATGACACTATGAGAGCCGGCAGTTTTAAATTAAACAAACAAATTTAATGAAAGTTAGCGCTTTCAGCGAAGTTAATACTCCACCTTCTTCAGACAAACAAGAGGAATTCATGCCATTCACGTTTATAAATAAATACTAATGATTAAATAACCAATCCAGTAAAAGTGCATTTAAACTGAATTACTCCATGACAACCTTAAAGAAATATATAAGTTGCATATCAGTTTGAAACACTGGCAATGTAAATAATGCCTACAACTACATACTCCTATTGAAGTGTGTGATGTACACACAAGCTAATAAAAATAATAATAATTAGTTATAATGAATATACACCTCTATCCTGTTATTTTAATTGATTACTATATTTACAAAAAATTATATAAAATGTTATAAATAAATAATTAAAATCAAATGACTTGAATAGAAAATGTATACAGTATGAAAATTCTTTAGTTGGTTCATCATAAATTTTTCGTGGTTTTGTCTTGTGGATTATTTGGTTTGTGTAAATATTTATTGATGATACTGGCCAGTGTTTGCATCCAGATATGAACAGAAATGTTATTGTTAAAGTAGAAGCGGATTGTAATAGCATGCACATAGTGTATTTAGCACACTGTATAGAATGTTGGTCCTTCTATATAGACTTAAAGACCAAATAAGGGAACATCAATACAATATTACTAGACAAGTATCTACTAATGCACTAGTGAAACATATTATGAATAATGACAATAAACATTATTTTAAGTTCTTAGTTATTGATAGGAAGTAGGGGAAAGGATGGGAGATATTAATAATAGAACCGAGGAAAAGGAGATGAGATGGCTTATTAGAATGAGAGCGAATAAAGGTAGTGGACTAAATGATAAAGTTCCTATACAGCCTGTATTGAAATCTAGACCATTACATAGATAATGTTATTGTAATTTAGTAATTATTAGAATTTATTACATTGCATTAAATAACTTTTTATAATTGTTTTTTATAAATGTTTATTTGTGCTTCTTAATGCAAGTTTACAGTTTTTCTGTTTTAAATATTGATTTTACAAGACATGTGTCCTTTAAAAAGTTAATTGATTTAGTGATAGAGTTTGTATTTAAATGGCAGTCAATCTGGATGTTAGCTACCATCTGATGAAGCAGTCTACTGAACTGTGAAAGTGTTGTGTTTTTTAATAAATACCCTGTGCATGTGAGATTACCAGCAGTTGTGTTATTCTCCTTAATTGATGTGCATTAACTGGATTGTTGTTATAAGCAGAATATTTATCTGGAGTATTTTAACTATTTCATTTTTTTCTGTTTTATATATTAATGCAATTTTATGAGGTGTTAGACTGTAAAAATAGACTCTATGTAGAAATGTCCATGTGTAGATTTTCCAACAAAGTGAAGACATTGACTTTTCTGTAGATTTTAAGAATAGCTTTTTATTTAGTTCTGAAAATGGTTCATTCTTAATTTTTTTTGTGTGAAGTTCCAGATTGCCATATCTCAGGTAACAAATTAAATTCTTATAATCTTATATATAATTAATAGATATGACTTCCCCTTGGATGATCCACTATTAACATTAGCGAATAGATCCAAGATTTTTGGAACAGGCTTAGTTTATCAGAACCATTTTTTTTGAAGTGTTGATTAACCACTCTTGGATTGGAGTGGCAATTTTCACACACAAGGAAGAGTGCATTAGAGTGTCTGTCACTGCTGATAAGATTACAGAATGATAATACTCACAAAAACCTGAAATTTAGCTACTTTATTTGGCTGAAGCTGTACAACTGCTATGAATATTAAGCTAGCTCTGACAGAAATACATATAATGGTCATTCAATGCAAGCTCTCCTGCTACAGAAGGTGTGTAAGCGGTTTCTGACTCACACTATCGCCACTGCACCTCAATGGAATAGGAAGACAAGCTCACTTCTTTATGTCTAGCATGACTCGTATAACAGGCACATGAAATGGATTCTGGGAAGGGGACAAGAAACCAATAAAACAGGATCATACTAATATGGCAGGCCCTGTGTTGCCAATTTTGTGGAAAAGCAAAATAACATTTTTTGAAAGAAGCACCTAGAATGATTTTGATGCATTAAAATAGAGTGAAAAAAATTTTCTTGAGTTCCAAAGTAGAGTTTTCCACTAAATGTTAATGACCTAGCCACAAGAAGCTGCATGTCATTTGATACATTTTCTGGAGAATTTAGTTTGAACAAATAATTTATTGAAGTTAGTCATACATCATTTATATCTGTTGTGATTACTTGCCAACCATGCAAACTCCCTTACATCAAATGGTGTCAAAAGTAAAGAAATTTTTGCAGACCCAAGTAACTATATTTGCAAAAAAAAATACTTTTATTTAGTCTTTGTTGGCCAGATTAGTCCTACTAGGCTAATACCTTCTTTTCAGGGGAGACCCGAGGTGTTATACTTGTTTGTGTCTTTCGGCTTTTCCCTGTTAGGGGTCACCACAGCGGAACTCCGGTCTGCTAATGATTGGCAGTTGATTTTTACGTACCAGCTTGCAGGCCTGATGTACAACCTTCAACGAAGGTACACCCATTCACGCATGTCTCCACGCAGAAGACGCTCTAGCTGAGAATCGAACCAGACAGCGTCTTACTGTGAGGCGACAACGCTACCGCAGCACCACCACCGTGGGATACCTGAGGTGTTATACTATTAGGTGAAATTTGGCCAGGGAAACCTCCCCTACTCTTTTTGATAGATGTCATTGGACCTTTTGCATCTACCTAAGCTACCAGCAACTGAAGCAGATGGGGCTTTAGTTTATTGTCTCATCCAAAGGATGACAACCTCAGTAGTACAGTACTCCTTTATGCTGCATTACAATGTCAGCAATCAATCTTTCTGGTGTGGGAACAGAACCACTAGCCTTCTGCACCAAAGGCAAGTGTGCCACCTGTTGAGTCATTAATACTGCTTACAATTGTTTTCATGAGTTTATGTTTTTAGCTGTTTGGAAGTTCAATTCTCAGTGGAACATGGTCTAAATACAAACTCTTGTTGCATGGCAATTTAATAGAAAAATGGACATTTTTCAGCCACTCACTGTGAGTAGAATAACTGAAAGCCTGAAAACATACAGTATGCACATTTATGTATGGTACTGGGGTGGAAGCCTTAAAGATATTAACTTTTTTCTTAAAAAAGGAGAAGGATAAAATAGAAGCAGTTAGAAGCTTGGAAACTATTGTGCTTTTAGAGTAAATGTGCTATTTATTCAGCATTTCTTCTTCATAGGTGCACACCATCCTGCACAGACTATATATACAATGCTCCTGAGCTGAACAATAGAGCCAAAGGCTGAATCTGGTAAGGTGCAAACATTTTTAATGAGACAGAACAGTCTGTGATATAACAAATAATGAAACACTAACAAGCTGTTAAGAGAAACTGCTGTCTATGACAACAGCAAAAATGAAAAAAAAAATCAAAATTGTATATAAATAAGAAAACAACAGTATAGCACAGGTCTATATTACATATTCGATGCTTCAAAATTTTGAACATCATATGTTTAACAACATATGAGCGAAACTTGAAACCTTGAATATATAATAAAAAAGTAAAAAAAAAAAAAAACTTGCCTTAATGGTCTGAACAGGGGGGGCAAGCCCCCCTGCACCCCCCACGTGGGTGGCTGCGTCTCCCACACACACCCTACTTAAATATACCAACTCTGAGACTGTACTTCAGTACAGAAAAGGGAAAATTTCCCATTTTGTGTGTACAAAGTCATTGCCTTTCACCTTCGAACTTTTCAAAGTTCGATCATATGGTGTCCACTATATGACATTCAAACTTTGAAATGTTCAGCTATTTAATAGGGACCCTGTAGCACAGTGTAAACTTTATTAAACTAACAGACCTGGAACAGTATGAACCTTCACACAAATTAAAATACTTCATACAAAGTTACACACTTAAATTTATTAAGCAATCGCCTCACCAATAAAATGATTCAATTTAACTTTATTATTATGTATTCTAGATGCAATAGTATTAAACTTTAGAATATAGTGAGATGCTTATAGTGTAGCTGTTTGTTTCAGGGTTTACCCTGCCTCAAATCCAGACTCTCTTTTCCAAGATGCTGGCCTTTTAAATTGAAATGAGCAGGATTTTCTTCTCATAAATGAATGTCTCTATGATGCTCCTATCAGCAAATGTTACATTTTTGGTCTTGCATATATAATACGAATTACAGGAGCAAATTAGGATATAAGTAACTGCCTCAGCATCACAAATCAATCTCTCTTTACAATGAAATTTGACACTGCTTTTTAAAGAACATCATCATTAAACATACAATGACAAACAGAACACTCACAGTTTTCCTAGCTGATGCTTTAAATATTTAAATAATATTTTCTAGGACCTTTGAAAATAGTATATATTAAAATATTATAGAGACTCCTCCCTGTCACACAGGAAAAATAAGTCTAGATGTTAATACAGTACTTAAAAATTAATTAAGAAATAAGCTAGTCTAATATAAAAAATAAAAAGTACAATATTCTCAGTGATTATACTATGCTCAGTAGCCATGACAAATTCTCTCTCACCACTTGCCTACATCTAACTATATTACCACAGTATTTACTATCCAATCTTATGCTTTGATGATGTTCTCAATAATTCTTCTGTACTACATCAAACACTTCATCAACAGGCTTTTCTAACCTCTTTATTGTCATAACCACTAGCCAAATACATTTCTTTTGATTCCTCTAAATCAGGCCATCTGATGCATGCCTCCTGGCATGCAAAGCCTCCTAATATAGAACAGAATTTTAATAACAGAAACTGACCTGACATTTTCAAAAGCTGTGGCTATATGCAGAACATGCAAAATTACTAGCACACACTTAAAAAATATATATAAAGAACTAGATATGTGTACGATAAAATGCAAGTCAAATAAAAACAAGAGAAACTGATCATGTGCTTTAACAGTACTAGATAGGAAAAGGCAGCTATGCAAGAATGGACTTTATTAGTAATGATGACAAGAAAGACAGGCATGACCTAACAGAAAATATTATGACAGGCACGACCTAACAGAAAATATTATGACAGGCACGACCTAACAGAAAATATTATAACAGGCATGACTAAACAGAAAAAAATATTATGCACTTAAAATTCAAATGTAGTATGGATGACTGTAAGGATGGCATGAAGCTTCATCCTGCTTTTCATAAATTTTGTAGACTCTATGTTAAAGTGATCCATCTTGCAATGGCATACAAAGAGAGTTCAGAAGGATTTACATGTTACTGACCGCAAACATGGAAATGAGCTGTTTGCTGCTACCATTAAAGTGAAAATGAACTGGCACAGTGAAGTCTGAAAATGTGTTAGAAGCACCAGACCCAGCGATACTGTTGTTAATAAATACTGATTCAGATGTTCAATATTAATTGAATATATGAGCAGAGAGTCTGTTTGTTTATTCATGTACAATGGTAACTCACCTACGTGAGATGGTTTAAGAACATTTTTCAGTCATGATCCAAGCAGAGAAGCAGTTGTAGTTAATCAGATGTTATATGCATCATACAGTAATTTTATTTTTATATATTGTTCTGTTCCATTTGTTTTATCTATTTGTTAACCAGCTAAATTCACTGCCCAAAGTATTCATAGGTTCATAGGTAAGCACTAGGCAATCAGTTTGCAGACTGATCACAAGCCTAGCCAACCCCACTATTCAAAAGTTACCACTGGCTTCATGGAGGGAAAGACAAAACAGACTGAGGGAGAATTTGATGTTGCCCATCCAATTATCTAGGTTGACCCTGAATGTGGCAAGGTTGCCACTCTGCTTGTCATGTGGTTGAAATTTGTTCTAGAACTGAGGAATATGACTATCACTCCAACATAAATCTGCTGATGAAGGTTTAGTTCCTTTAATTGAGTATTTGAGGTACTATTAGTTCTGTGATGGAACAGGAGGTCAAAAAGGGTTGGCTTTTTTATGGCTTGAAAGGTTAGACATAGATCTCCTCAGAGGAGTCTCTAAGGGACTGAGTACAGAGAAAGAGCTGACAGTCTTGCTTGATTTTTGAGGCCACTGATCCTTTTAGTTCAGAATCTCTGAGGTCTCTCAAGTTGTGTGATAAATTTACACAAATACATGCCAAAAGGTGCATTATATTCAATAATATGATGAAAGGGGAGTTAAAACTTCTTTGGAGATAGTGGAGATGCCTTTGGAAATTAAATGAGCCACATAAAAGACTCTCTGAACTACTATGGAGACATATTGATCAAATGATAAGAAATTATCAAAGAGAGTGCCTAAATCCCAACAGTGTCTGATTTAAAGGTTGCATAACCTCTAGTGTAATTAAAACTGTTTTGATTACCAAAATGAACTTTGCTACATTTTTCTACATTTATTTGAGACCACTGTCCTTGCACCAGTTGTTAACATGGTTTAATCCATGTTGACCAATTGTTAGTCAATTGAAGATTGAATAACAGCACCCAATTTACAGTCATCTTCATACTTAGTTAACCATAGCACAGAGTGCTGCTCTGAAGGTCTGAGAAGTAAATTCCAAATAGGTAACAACCCAAAACCGAGCCCTCTGATACACCACTTTTTTGGTTTCAGAAGTAGCATCTGCGACTCTCACCACATGGGTTCTGTCAAGCGACCAGCTAACTATCTACCATAGAATGGGTCTACTGTTTTTGGTTGAAGTTTCAGTACTTTGAACTTCACTTGTACGAACCCACTTGTTTGAAGTACTGAAACTTCAAAAACTGACTACAGAGATCACAATACAGCGTGGAATGGGAATATTCCCTTTTCCTCTCTGTAGTGCGATCTCGGAGTTGGTATATTTAAGTAGGGGGGTGCAGGGGGGCTTGCCCCCCTCCAAAAGCATGTTTTTGTTATATTTTTTTATTTGTGAGGCGATCAGGCACCTAGATTTCAGCAAAAGTGCACTTTTGCTGAAGTGGGGTTCTACTTTTTGTTTTCAGTTAAGTGACAATTTGTTGTAAAGTAGTAGACATCACAGAAAATAAGGCTTTTTCAGATTTACAAGTCTGTCTGTAATGCCTGCATGGGAAACAGTGTCAAAGGGCTTGGCCATGGCCAGATATGCTGCATGCACTGCATAACCACTATCCACTACTATCATTACTTTTTCAAAAAAATTAATGAGGTTAAAGAGAGAGAGATCCTTCCTTTGACAAAGCAGAATTAATGATGGTCCAGAGTTAGGCATGTTCAATGTCCAGATTAATGAAGTCTGCGATAATATGCTCCATAGCTTTCCACATGAAGCTATTGAGATTCAGCAGTCTATAGTCACCAGGGTCTGTAGCTGTCACTCCCTTGTGTAATGGCATTACAATGGATGTTTTCCAGGTTTCAGGAATAGAACCATTGGAGAGGCTTAGGTTAAAGAGGTTACGTAGGAGTTCAGAAAGGCCATATTGGGCACTATTAATGAGGCAGCTGGTACGTTATCAGGGCCCATGGAAGAAGTATTCTTTGTCTTTGAGATGGCTGTAAGAATTTGTACCATAGTAATTAAAGGGTGTGCCTGGGATTGTGGAACTGTGGAGTAGCTATAACTGTTTATGGAGTTAAATTTACACCAGCTAATTTGCTTAAAATGGCAGCAGCTTAGTTAGTTACTTAGCATAGTATTCACTTTAGATAAATCACTAAATTTGTTATCTAGGATATTAGCTATTTCCTTTGGGACAGACAGTGTACTATTCTTGTGAACCAGCTATAAACATTGTTGGATATTAGTTCTTAACTTCCTCACATGACTAAAAAACACCTTATCAATACAACTATTTAAGTGGGAGTAGATATCAGAGGCATAGGTAACAGCTTAAGCAATGGGATCCTTCAGAAGAGGACTACAGCAGGATTTACTTAAGTCAGCAAGTAACTGAAGAACGTTTGCTTTTGAGAAGTCCAAAACACAGAGGTATTTACAGTGGAAGCACCACCAATTTTAACAGAAAAGGTGACTAAATTATGGTCTGATTTTATCAAGGCATGATGATGCATAAGGATAGATGCAAAAAGTGGCGATATTTGTGAGGACTAGATTGAGGATATTAGGGCCTCTAGTAGGATGGTTAACTATTTGTGAAAAAGTGTTAGCATTTATAATGTCAAGGAATTACAGGGCATTCTGACCATTTACTGTGTAGGTCAGCCAGTTTATCGATAGACAGCTGAAGTCTATTAGAAGAAAGGTCCTGGGTTTAATGGGAATTTCAACAAATGTGTTAAGATAACTATCATGCTTTGAAGGGAACACAGAGGGTGTTCTATAGCTAGTTATCAAGTGCTAATTTGTCTTGTTTGTGGTGATTTGGACTTCCAGGAGTTCAAATGTACTGTCCCAGGGAATCTCTTGCAAAGTGATCATATCCTTTATTGATATTACCCCACAACTGGTCGCAGGTCTGAACACATGATAGGTGCTATATATCAGGAGTAGAGAAATTGCTTTCATTGCTCTGAAAAAAGAAGTAATGTACTTACCATAACATTCTATCTGTGTTGTCCATTTTCATTTATCCTCAACATATGGGTTCCAACTCAGCCATTACTAAAGCTCGTGATCACCAAAAACCCTTGAACTTAACCCTTACCCATAATGCTCCTCTCCCAGTTACCTCAGATTGAGTTTGCAGAAGACAGACTGAAATAAATAAAGAAAGAAACCAAAAGCATTCATAGAGACCACATCTGGAACTATATGCATATGTCATCGACAATTATGTTAGCTGCCCGTTCCACTAAAAATCCAATGGCAGGAGGATGGATGAAGGGGAGTCAAAGATAAATGAAAATGAACAACACAGATAGAACATTAAGGTAAGTACATAACTTCTTTATTTGATTTTGTCAAATTTCATTTTATCCTTGACATATGAAACAGAGTCCCCAGCTACCTTAGATCTCGGGTGGACTCAAGGAAGGATATTCCTGAGCACCAATGAGCCAAATGGGACAGAGTCCATAGATACCTTAGATCTCGGGTGGACTCAAGGAAGGATATTTCTGAGCACCATTGAACAAATGATGCTCTTCCCCTGGAGACCAAATCTAATTTGTAATGTGTAATAAAGGTATGGGGAGTAGCCCAAGTTGCTGCTGCACAAATATCATCCATAGATGCTCTAGATTAGAATGAAAAACTGTTGAAGTAGCCACAGCTCTACTAGAATGTGCTTCAATGTTTTTTTTGCAACTCAACTCCCTTTTTATTATAGATGAAAGTTATACAGTCTTTGAGCCATCTAGCCAATGTCACTTTGCTCATTGGTTTACCAAGTTTCATACTTGAGAAGGAAGTAAACGACTGATCATATTTCCTGATATCCTTAGTTCTGTGCAAATAAAACCACAGTTGCCTTTGAACACCTAACAAATGTAAACAATACTCGTGTCTGTTGGTGAAGTTGAGAAAGAACACTGGCAAATGAATAGTCTGGTTGATACTGGCCTCCAAGGCTACCTTATGAAGAAAGGAAAAGTTAGTTCTTAAAGAAACCCTGTCTTTGTGAAAAATCAAGTAGGGTGACTTACAAAACAAGGCTTGTATTTCTGAAATCTTCCAAGTAGAAGTTATAGCTACTAAAAGTGTAGTCTTCCAGGATAAAAACTTTAAATCACAATCAGACACTGGCTCTGAGGGAGTTTGAACAATAACTTGCAACACCACGTTTTGATCCCAAGGTTGAGTACGGTCGTCAAAAGGAGGTCTTAGCAACAGAGTCCCTTTTAAAAAGTCATTGCAAAGCTTATGAGGAGCCAGAGAGGATTCTTTAAAACCATTGTGAAGATAGGTGAAGGCTGCCAGCTTTGACAGATAGAATTTTGTAGATAATTCTGTCATTTGTAAATATTAATATAAGCCACAGGCTTGTTCTATGGGAAAAAAATGGTGTTAAATGCGTAACTGCAAAAATGTAACAATAGTGCACTCTGCTGTCACAAAGATGATAAGTCAATTCTTTCATGTCAAAACTCGGAACCGAGATGTCTAGATAAAGGCATTCTGCCTATTGCTTTGAGGTCAGAGTTAATGGCTAGAATTTGCATGTACAATTTATTTTATTGCTTTGGCTTCCTGACCAGCTGCAAGATCAAAATGGCTATTAACCTCTGAGAGTCTGTTAGCCTGGGAACCAGAAAGAAATGATGTAATCTGAAATGAATCAGTGGTACTATGTTATCAATTTAAGGACATAAAGAATCAGAGCATTTGTCTTAAGAACATCCAACATCACCAGCTCTGCCTGTGTCTGTATGTAAGTAGGATCTTAGACGTTAGAAATAGCTAGGAAATAGGAAGATTAGACTTGTGTTTTTCTGTGTTGATACCAGAACTATTCTACTGTATTATTTTAAGCATTTTCCTGTGATCTCTGAACTCTTGACTAACACTGTGTAGTAAGAAGTATTGTCTTGTGTTTTTATTATTTATTATTAAATATTTTAAACCTTTCAACTGTGGCTGTTTAGTGAAGAGATAATTTAAGCTCTAGTACATTGCATATATATAGTGATACTGTACCAAGTTACTCCAATAAGCCTTGACTGTTCAGTCACACTTACCATTTGGATAATAATATCGCACAGTAATAATTGGACACCCTTTAATAAGGGCCTTTGAGTAGCTGATCAATATTAGCTGGGTGGTGGCAGTGATTTCTATCGTATAGTCTGGGTAAAAGGTGCACAGCTGGAGAACCTGTGCCAGTCTTCCCCAGGAGTTTCTGTGTGGTTGTATATAGCTCTTATCTCAAAGTGTGTGTGTGTCAGCTACTTGGGCAGGGACACGAAGCACTGGTTGGACAGAGAGAGTGCTGGAGGTTTTAGCTTGGCCACTAGGCTGAGATCTGGATCCTATAGCTGTGCCAGTGGGGAGTCTTATTGGGGACCTGGAGAGAAAGGGAGTAACCAGCCCCAGACTGACTGTGGTCTTAAGGAAAATTGTACTTTACTGTGTGTGTATATTTATTATCTGTTCCCTATATGGATGCCCCTCAGTGGTGTTAGTGGTGAGGATTGAGGTTCCTTGATTGCTGGGCCAGTGCACGGGCGTCACAACCATTATGAAAATTCGAAATTGCTGCTAGCTGAATTTTAATAGTAGAAAGAGAAGCTCCACTATTGAAAATTGAAGCTAAAAAGTCTAGAATTTTATTAACAGGCACTGAAAAAGAGTCAAGATTATAGATACAAGCCCAAAATGTAAACCTTTTCCATTTACTAGTGTAAAGTTTATGGGTGGATGATTTATGAGAGGCTAGAAGAATATGACGTACCTGGAAAGACAGCATAGATTGCCTGGCTATTAATGGAATTGGAGAAACCAAGCTGTCAGTTTGAGGTTCAGAATATTTGGATGGATTAATTCCTCTGAATGGGACAGTAGGTCTGGAGATGGGTCCAGAATCCAAAGCTGATGAACCAGATAAGGCCAAAGAAACGGGAACCATATCTGTCAAGGCCAATTGGGTGCAATGAGGATCACTTTGGCTTTTCAGCCTGATTGCTTTCTGTAGAAATTTTGAAATCAAGGGAATCAGGGGGAAAGGCATACAGCAGTCCAGTAGGCCAAAGGTATAGAAATCCATCCCTTAGTGATTCCACCAGAGGGGGGATCATGGCAAAGTAGTTGCTGCACTTGCTGTTTAGAGGAGAAGCAAATAGTGCTGCAACCTAATGGAAAATCCTTTCCATAACCTTTGGACTGAGAGACCACTCATGAGGCAGGAGAATGTACTTGCTTAGTTTGTCTGCTATCACACTGGAACTCCCCAGAACGTGCATTGATAAAGTGGTTGGAAGAGATTGCCCACTGCCATACTCAGAGCTTTGCAACATAGGGGATAGGATTTGGCTCCTCCCTGTTTGTTGATGTACCAAACCACTGACATATCGTCTGTTTAAATCGCAACTGTCCCTAAAGGACAGGACTTTGAAAGGCCTGCAATGCTAATAGCACTGCTGTCAGATTCAGGACATTGATATGCAAATTGACTTCTATGGGAGACCAAGTTCCTTGGACACTCTTGCCCAGATAATGTCCCCCCACCTTATCTGGGCCGTGTCCGTGGTCACGATGGCCTTGGGTTGTGAAGGGACAAAGGAGCAGCCTAGAAGAACTTCCTTGGAATGTATCCACCAAGTTTGATCTCTTTTGCAAAGATTGGTGATCGAAATCAAGTCCAGCATGGGTTGGTACAGTATCAACTGCTGAATCACAAGCAGCCATTGGAATATTTTCATGTGGTATCTTGCCAAATGAACTAAAGTTATAGCAGCTGCCATGGACCCTATGACTGTAGAATTGAACATGCAGTCACTTTCCTGGTGTTGATTATTTTCTAGATCTGTACTCTGATTTCTCTAATCTTGCAAGGGGAAAAGAGGTTATGGAAATCCTTGTGTTTAGAATAACTCCTATGAACTCTAAGATTTTAGTAGGAGTCAGTTGTATTTTTCAAAATTTATAGTTATCCTTAAGTAAGAACAAGTCTAAAGGACATGATTTCTTGCTTCTATTAACTGATGCCTGGTCAGAGCGGTAATGAGCCAATCATGTAAATACAGAAACACTCTGAATCCCTGCAGTCTCAAGTGAGCTGCTACTACTGCCATACTTTTAGTGAACACCCTGGGGGCTGTGGTGAGGCCAAAGGGCAGGATTCTGGATTGATAATGACTGGCTTCTAGCCGGAAGCAAAGAAAACTTCAGGACCATTTGTCCATTTTGCTACATTAATATGCATCCTGAAGTTCTATTGAAAACATCCAATCATGCTTTTCCAAAAATGGAAGAATGGACTATACTATGACCATCCAGAATTTGGTTTGCTGAACAGACTTGTTCAGCACACTTGGATCCAAAAATTGGTCTCCAATCCCCTGTCTTTTTTGGCACTAAAAAGAATCTTGAGTAAGTTCTGGACTCTATCAGGTCTGGTGGGACTTCTTGGCTGACTCTTTTTTCTAGCAGTTGTTGTATTTGAAGAACTGTGTGTTTCCTCTGATTGGATGGAACATCGGGGATTTTCCCGCATATGGGAGGAGGAATTTAAAAAGGATATGGTATAACCTCTGGAAATGATCCTGTGCACCCAAGCATCTGAAGATATTTGTAGCCAGGCTTTGAGGTGCAGGGATAGACATCCCCTGACTGCCTCCAGAAGAAGATAATCGAGCATCCTTTCAGGAATGCCGAAAGGGTTTGGCAGAGAATAAATCTCTGAAACCATGGTTCTGTGGGCCACCTCTGCTGTGTGGACGGTGTCTTCCATTAAAGTTCCCACCCTCTGCCTCTGGGGGAACTCCCTCCACCTGTGTCCTGAAAAGGCCCTTTGGACTTTTTAAACACATTTTCTCACTGTCTCTCTGATTTCTAGAGAATGGTCATTGAGGAGTGGAAAAACTTATGCCCACAGCAGAAAGGGTCTTTCCATCTTTCTCACACCTGGATAATGCATCTTAACTTTTGGGCCAAATAAGGAAGATATGTCAAAAGGTGCATTGAGAAATGCAGACTTGAATGGCTCCACAAAAATCACAAAATCACATTCAGGCATGTCTCCTAATGGCAATGCCTGAACCTGCCGCTGTGGTCATCACTTTGGCTGCATGAGCAATGAGTCTCATGGACAAGTTTGATGCAGACTGTAAGGTAGCCAAATGGAAAGCAACTCTTTCTTGGATGTCCTCAGAGACAGCTCCTGACAGTGTAATAACTCCTTGATTAGATCCCTTTGCAGTCTGGTAAGTGTGCTAAAAAGTTCAAGGACCTTAGTGCAAAGGTCGATGATGAACAGACTCACTTCCCAAATCTATCCATCGACCGAGACTCTCTGTTAGGTGGATGAATAGAGGAACTCTGATCAGCTAGTTCCTTTTTAGTTGCGGCCTCTATGACCATGGTATCAACAGCTAAACCCTTAGACCAAAATTGCTCATCTTCTGGGGAACTTAAAAGTTTGTCAGGTCTCCTGGGGATAGGCTCAACAGTGTCAGGGGGCTTCCATGCCCACTGAGAGATCAACTCAATGAGCTCATCAGCGGCCAAAGTCACCCAAGAGGTAGATGGGAGAATGCCAAAAGCCTGCAGGCACACAGACTCCACGGAGGAAGGATTTTGGGGCTTCCAATCATTCCGCTGCTTCAGAATTCCCAGGATGTCTCCAAAGGAGACATCATCTTGGGGTGACCTTGGGGAACCTTCCCATTCATCGAAGTTGGTGTCATTGGTGATTGATTCCTCTGGGGAACCTAAGTACTTCCACTTGCAAATTTTCTTCTTGGAGACCTCCTCAGTGGGATGATCTGGGGAGGTATCAGAAAAAGAGGGAATTCTTTTTTGGGAATTGTGCAGTTTTTGACACCTCCTAACCCAGTGGAGGCACAGGTTGAATATCCAGATGGGAGGAAGGCAAGGATATCTGCTCCAAGGCACAAGGGGCTGACTGACTGATGGCTGTAGTCATGGTTCTCTCCATATCCTCAAAAGCTAGCCCACCCAAAGTGGGAAGGGAGCCTGGAACCAAGAAAGAGTGCCTCGGAACTGTGGTCACTCCCTGCTCTGAGGAGACACCTCCCGAGACCAAAGCTGGAGACAAAACTGATCCATGCCAAGCCTCCAAGGCACAGAGAAGGCTCTGAGAAAACAGGGGTTGACTCTGACACCTCACAGCCAACAGGAAAGATACGGCTCCAAGAGGTTTTCAGTTCTAACTGAACCAAAGAGCTCAGAAAAAGAGACAGTTCCATAGATAAGGATAGCTTCAGTTCTGATATAGTCATTGCTGGGTAGCTCAGAGCCAATGGCTCTTAAGCTTCATTAGAAGTCAGAGGAGGAAGTTTCAGCGCTGTTTAAGAAGTCTAGGATCCTAGACCCATAGGGCCCGTGGCTGAAGTGGACCCTGTCATTCCTCTCACCCAGAAAATCTTATTCACCAGTCTCTCCACATCATCCTCGGTCAGGCTTTTAGCGAATAGAGGGAAATGATGCAGGGCAATTTGGGTCTTTCCAGGAAGGGTAAAGGCAACCTTTCTGTAAAGGGATCAAAGGAAGGGGAGTAGATGTTCTAGGTAGAGTAATCATGGAGAAATCCTCAAGAAGTTTGCTAAGGGCCAATGCAGTTGGCACTGTTATCTTCGGTGGGGATGAAACATCAGTTTTCTGCACCATAATCTCTGGTGCCAAAGACTGTTTTGGACCCAATTGACTTGGCTCCGTGGAGTCCTTTGGAACAGAGGACTTGAGGTAAAACATCCATCGGTTCAGTGGAAACTGGAGGAACCGGAGACTTAGGCTTCTTAGAAGTCGGCGCCAGTGGAGATGCTGGCACCGATAATCACCTCTTTTTTGTCTTTTCTAAACTTCTGAAGGAAGAAGACACATCAGTTTTGCTTTTAAATGTCTACGATTTAGACATGGCTTCACTGAAAGCAGACGGTAGAAGCCCTTTAAGGATTAACTTGTTCTTCCTATCCACTAAGGTCCTTTGACTGAATGAGTAACAGATGAAGCAGTCCTCCTGGACACAAATGGGCCCCAAACAGTATCAGAAAAAGATTTTTATGTCCACATATCTGGCATCTCTTAAAACCAGAAGGGGCTTTACGTTTATTGGCCATATCTACAATTAAAACCTGGTGCAAAGCAGGTACACACACACACACACACACACACACACACACAAACACACACACACACACACACACACACACACACACACACACACACACACGCACGCACACACACACACACACACACACACACACACACACACACACACACACACACACACACACACACACACACACACACACACACACACGAAGAAGCCTCAAACAACAACAGAAATGAATAAGTCTTAAAACAAAAATATTTTAAAATAGTAAAAAAAAGGTTCAAAGAAAGTACTATCAGCAATGATAGCCAAGATTACAAAACAAGGGAGAAGGAATATGTACAGAAATAATAAGGGCAGGAAGTAGAAATAAAGTTCAAAATACAAAAATTGTCACTCAGCTCGAGAGCAATGGAGAACCACATCTGACACGAAAAGCTGCGTAACTGGGAGAGGAGCAGCATGGGTAAGGGGTAAGCTTGAGAGTTTTTGGTGATCATGAGCTGTAGCAATGGCTGAGTCAGTTCTGAGAACCCATATGTCAAGGATAAAATGAAACTTGACAACATCAGATCCATGTTTATGTAACTATATATGTGTTCAAGTAAGCCTCAACTTTGGGCACTTTTTGTCAAGATTCCTAGCATTAAATAGAATTGCGTTAATGTGTTCTAAATTAGAAACTACTAGGCTGGAATATCCATCAGATGGACTCTGCCTAAAAAGAAACTATGGGAGCAGCAAAGACTTTAGCCAAAATGTGAAAACCTTGGTAAGATAGGTGAAGACCATCCCAGGCAAAGCAGGGAGGCTTGTCAGCCATCTCATTCCAAGCTGACAACTACTGGATCCCATAGAATGACAGCCAATGATTAAAGCTAATCATCTTGTCTTTAAATCTAGGCATTATTCTAGGAGATGGTAAAACAGCACTCAAGACCAGTGTCTTTGCTGCCTTAGACATATGCAGAGCAAGTTCTACCATATCCTTCTGCATGCCCCTCTGGGTAGAGCATCTACGGTCATTCATCCCTGCATGGACCACTATCAGGTTGTAATAGTATTTGTTTTGCATTCTTTGTGTTTTCTTACTATGTAATAGTATTTGTCAGGATGAAGGGATCTAAGAGCCCTTGTTACATCCCAGATCCTGACTCCAGAACGAAAAATAACTTTCACCCTGTTCTTATCCAGCCTGGTTTGGGTACTCCTTTTCAGGAGTGACCCAGGGCACTGTTAGGTTAAATCACAAACGAGGCAAATGGAGGAAAAGGAGATGAAAACCTGCATCTTTTCAGTACAAAAAGCAGATCATTAACAGCTCTGATCCTTAATTATCTGCACTAGCTGCTAGACAAATAGGAATACAAACATGAGAAATAAAGTCAACGTGTGCGGTAATAGCACTGGATATGAAAAAGGCAGCTGAGTCAGAATAATACATATTGTACATACAAATAATGCAGATTAACTGTTACAGTAAAAAAGCAGAATCTAATTGTATTGTAGGACAATTACAAACAAGTAAATGCAGCTATAATTTCTAACAAAAAAAAAAAACTGGGGTTCAAAATCAATGAATATAAATCTGTGTATATATTGTCAACATATTCTAGGCACCAAATAAAACCATAGATTTAAAAGCTACTAACTCAGGAATAAAAATAAAGGGTACATGACTGTTATAATTGGCTTCATTAAGTGCTGCAATGGGGATAATATTCTGACCTTTTGACTTGGGAGAAGTTAATAATTGTAAAATTAATTCAAAATGTGAAAGTAACTTGTACATGCTCAAAAATAACCACACGGCAGCAAAAATATCCTAAATATACTGCATAACCATAAAATAATATCCTTTGTGTCTATGGTAACTTATTTACAGGCTTAGGAAGTTTGCCAGGACAACATCACATGAAAGTAAAGCAGGATTCTACTTCAGTGATACATGTTTGTAGGAAAGTACCAGCAATTCTCACGAGAAAAAATGAAGCAAATGCAGGTGTCATTCAGAAATAACTAGAGCCAAAATAAGGGAGTAAACAGTAAACCTACTGCTGTGAAGCACGACAAAACCTGGGATTAGGAAAAAAGCCTTCTACAACTACACAAGGATTACTGTATAGATGCTGCAAGCTGCGACACAGCATTAACTGATTAAGAAATTCATTCAAAGACATTATAGTGTCAGCTGAGGGAGCACTGTTTTCATGGCTGTAACTGGAGATTACTTGAAAACCAATAGCAAGCATGTAGCATGCACACAAAAGTGTAGCTGGCTCAACCAGTGCCCTGTGCCAGTATCTCAAGCCAAAGCCCTACTGCCTCAGCTCTTCACGTGAAGAGCAAAAAATAAATAAATAACAACATTGGCTTTTTGCACTTAGATGAACTCCCCTCCAGCTCTTCATCGGCTTATTACAGATCATCCACTCCCCCTCCTCTGAGCTCTTCCATTAAAGAATGAAAAAAATACTTTACTGTAATGTAGCCATCTGCTTATTACAGTTAGATCCATGATCCCTACTCCCCCCAAAGCTCTTCCACTGAACAGCAAAAAAATGGCCATTCCTTCTACTGGCATGCACCCCTCCCTCCCTGCTTCAGCCATTCAGGTCCTGTTTCTGTGCCCTGCCATGACCCTCCTTCAACATTTTTAAATTAAAAAAATATTCTTTTAACCTGTAGCAAACAGTTGCTACAGTTTATACCCTGCCTGTTAGGAGCACTATGGCACACAGATTTTAATTTAAAAAAAAGTAAAATACATTATTTTAAACAGCAGCAAACTGCCTGCATGGAGTGCTACAGCTCCTAGGTTTTAATTTACAAAAAAAAAAAAAAAGAGAGATTTTTGTCTAGACCACACACAGAGAGCCTACAGTGCTCAGGTTTAACTGCAAATTCAATACCATCTTTTAAAAGCCTGTACTGCATTAAAGAGACATCCAGATCGGCTGACTGCACTCCCCAACAACTTGCACACTGGGCAGTTGCCCCTCTCACCCTGCCCAGAAATGGGCTCAATAATTTCAAATAAAAAAATATAATGATCTATTAGTATGGGTGTTCAGACACAAAGAGAGCATTGCAAGAATAAGACAGCAGTAAAATGTATTAAGACAGCTCACTTTCAAGTTAAGTGAGAACAAATGTAAAACAAGAATTAGTCTGAAATACATGGGTCACATTCTAATATCAGAGGAGCTAAAATATGCTTAAAAAGGTAAAAGCAGATATGCAAATTCAAAAATCAGAACAGCATCTTGCAAAATCTGTACTTAATATGTCTGAGATAACTATATCCATAATAAAGCTAACAGAAAAGGACTTTTGGTGTCATCTCCATGGTACAGAGACAAAGATACCTGCATAAGGCCCAGATACTAGTGTTTGACTAGCAGCCCCAGCTCTTGGGAAACGGGGAGTGGAAGAGGAGTAAAGGGGGGCTCTACCCACTCACCTCCCCTGGGGGGGGTGGAGAGAAGCACGCCTCAGACATGCATTTTATATTTGTTCCTTAGAAGAGACCTGAGAACCCTCAGTAGAGGCATCTACTCCAAGGGGTGAGGGGACATCTGTGGACATATTTCAATTACAGAACTGAATAACAGTGTAGTGCCACACTTGTTGCATGATCAGTCCTTGAGACAGAAATAGGGCTCAGCATCAGAGAAATCCCCTGATGGAAGCCTGGATGATGGCTGAGCCATGACTGGTTCGTACTCAGTAGGGAATGAATGGGCAGGGTAAAAATAACTGGCCAGATGTTTGACAGGTATGGGGCAAGTAAAATCAAAAAATCAAAATTAAAAGATATTTGAAATATTTAAGAAAGTAGCTACAGATGCACTCTTGTTAAAATACTACAATGTGAATGATGTAGTTGCACATAGATTCCAGTTATTTTGGTAAAGAACTTCTAAATAAATAAACCAATATACCTATATGAGAACATTTATAGATGTAAACAACAATGCATGGATGTGAGAAATGTCATGAATATGTCTGTGGTAAAGATGCATAGGTAGAAACAGACCACAAAGCCTTGGAACTTATTTTCAGAAATCTTTGTACAAGGATCATCCAATCATCCAAGACAGCAGGGGATACTTATTTACAGACTTATGAGGACCTGTTTGCCTTACTACTTGTGTTAATGATATCTTTGCACTCAGAATCCACAGCCCCATCCCCCCCCCCCCCCAAACACACACACCAGAAAAAATGGCTAGGAAATAAATAGAGAAAACTCAAGCATATTCAGTTCATCTGGATGCAAAATAATAAAAATGACCAAAGTCCAATGACTCAGATCTTGCTTGTAAGTTGATTAAAACACCTCTAGCGCTACAAAACAACTTTTTTGCCTTAAAATACAGCACCATATTGCAAAAGAAGCAAATAAAAAAACATTTTGTGCCTTGATTAAAATGTTCTTATTCATCTCTAAATAAGCAAGATTCTTTAACAAGGAGAAGCGTGAGCCTGGATGTAGCCTGTGATTACTGAAAACTTAAAACTGCTGAATTATTCTAGGTACAACTCAGGCTTTGAATTATTTGCCTTCACAAAACTGAATTCCCTGTCTAGTTAAGCTCTTGAAAGTTAAACATTTTGGTTTAAGAGTTTCCCCTGACATTACTCAATATACTCAGTGTAGGAAATGGATATTCATAAAGAAAAAAACGACTTCTGTTTCAGCCTCAGCCATCCAACTTGCACAGCTTAATCTTAAAGGCATTTTTTAAAACTGAAAATGAAGTATATACAATCTGTGCACTGCTGTTTTCTTGCTCCCCTTCAAACCATCTAAAATCCATAACATCTAAAATCATAACATTGAAACCAGAACATCTAAAACCCATAACAATGAATTTTATAACATCTAAAATGTGCATCACAACATCGAACACTAAAAATAACATGAAAATAACAGGTTCCTATCACATAGTCGAACTTATACAAGTTCGAACTACATATGGTCGAGACCAAACATTTGAATTTGTAAAAGTTTGAGCATTTGAATGGAAATCTCCATAAGTGGAGGTTTCCATTCACTTCAATGTGGTGCGATCTTGGAGTTGGTATATTTAAGTAGTGGGGGTGTGGGAGGTGCAGGGGAGCTTGCTCCCCGCTTACAACAATTTATTTTGTTGTTCGTTGTTTTTTTATTTTTTTTACGTAGTCAAAGTTCTGTAACTTCGAACACAATGGTTGGACCATTAGGTGTTCAGAGTTATGGAACTTTGACTATGTGATATAGACCTGAAAATAACATCCCGTCCACATATAATGACACCAAACTAACAAACACACTTTTTACTATGTTTCTGCAGGTGCACCCCCCACACCCCCATAAATTAAATATACCAACTTCGAGATCGCACTACAGTGGGAAAAAGTTAATTTCCTAACCCCACTGAATCACGATCACCATAAAGAATGTACACATAATGTCTATATCACTTACCTGTATGGCCTAAAAAACACATACAGAGTGGCAAAATAAACACTATATAAATAGTATAAAATCCTAAACTATATAAATAATAACTTTAGAAATAAAAACTACAACATCTCATAGTGATACCACAAGATTAACAGATTAAGCAATAACATTTACACGTTTGATGATATACTATTACATATTATACATTTTAGATGTTATGAAATTCGATATTACGGGTTTTAGATGTTTTGGGTTTTAGGTGTTATAGTCTTGATGATTTGATTTTAGATGTTATGGGTTTTAGATGTTTTGAAGGGGAACCCAACCCATACAGTTGCACTTGCGTAAATCACACAGAACAGAATAGATGCAGATTAAGGACGTTGTCTGTAAACTTTGGAAGCCAGTAAAAATATCTTAAAATGCAGAAGATAACTTAACTCACCTTAGAGTCGCAGGTAATAGCAGACTTAAACATAATCACGACTTTAGCCATGCTGCGTGCATGGGCTGATGATGCTACAGTGGGAGAAAGGGGTAAAAAACAACTCTATAAATCGGAATTAAGAACAAATTCAGAATATATCTCTAAATTTAGGGCAGTTGAGAGAATGGAAGGCAGACCACACAGGGAACTACATATATTACATACATTGTGTAGAGCATATCTACCAGAAAAGCGTTTTGAACTGTTGGAAATTAGGTAAAGATTTTTCCCTAATGTTACATTTATCAATCACAGAAGAAAAAGTAAAAGAACACCAGAGATTTGTGGACACTAACTCAGAAATGCAGTTATGGAACGAAGTTATAATGAAAGACTAGCAAAATACATAAGGTAATATTTCAGTCTTGGATTTGCTACAGTGATGTACTAAAATATCTCCAGGGCTTAATGTGCAAAGCTGACAAAATCATAGCCCCCAATAAACTGAGACCACAAATGCTTGAGAAGATATATGAATCACACCTCGGAATAGGAGAGTGCTATGAGGGAACAAGAGATGTACCAATGGATTGAGAGTTCAGTTGTGCCCATGCTAATTGCCCAGTGTGGGCTGGTCAATTAGCATGACAAACAGAAATTCCATTTTAAAGATATGGTAAAGCCAAACTGAAAAATGAATGGTTCATGACCATATCTCTGAATCAGTCGTACCTGACTGTGTTAGTGTTCTCCATACAGGCCAACCATCAAGCAACCAAAGACACTCCCTACACACACCCCTGCATACACAGACACACACAGTCAGATGTCCATGCACACACACACACACACACACACACACACACACACACACACACACACACACACACACACACGCGCACACACGCGCACACACGCGCACACACACACACACACACACACACACATGCACACACACACACACACACACACACACACACACACACACACACACACACACACACACACACACACACACACACACACACACACACACACACACACACACACACACACACACACACACACACACACTCTCTTTCACTCATCCACAAACAAGCTCCTCCACACTTGTTCTCACTCAGTGAAACACTTATCAATGTAGCCGCACTCACTTTTCAACATGCACATATATGACTTGCCATGTTCTAACTCCCATGGAGCACTTCCCTAAACAGACAGACAGACACACATATCACCCCCCCCACCAAACATATGGCCCCACTGCACTTGACTTCACTGCAGGTATTCCCATACAAGTGAATGGGTGAACACAGATTTGACGGCATTCTCTTTTTCCTCCTAGAGTAGCATTCAACTCACCTGAGTGATTCTCTTAATCCTGTCCAAGCAAATTGAGAGTCACAAACATTGCCAGGGATAGCATGTGGCTAATTACCATCAGCCTTTCCCTTAGCCTACTGCATTAACATGTGGCCATTTTCAAAAGACAAGTATGTTGAAGCTACAATAAGAAGCAGCAGGGATTGTCACTGCCTGTACTGTCACAAGAGAATAGAGACTAGGTAAATTGTGACACTTATCATAGGAAGGATCAATAATGACATAGGAAACCTCTGGACACTGGAGCCAAACAACTTTGGTTTCATCAGGAGAAGGTTGTGCCTACTCAACTTGGTAGACTTCCTTGAGAAAGTCATGAAATGGCTAGGCTTGCATAGGCCCTAGGGCCAATAGCCTAGTACCAACCTATGAACCTATGAAAGCAATGGACGAGGGCAAAACACCTACTTTGACCTGGCCAAGATATCTAACACAACCCAATCCAAGAGGTTAAGTATAAATCCTTATGATACTGACAAATAACTGTTGACAGAGTTATGGACTAAAACAAAATGCCAAGAAATGGATAGCAGTTTCCTTTGAGAAGTCAGACACCCCTGGTAACTATCATATTGAAAACACACTCCTTAGAGTTGACCCAGTAGTCAGGGACTCGTGCACACACTTAAACAGTAATCTAGCCTTTGACCATCATGTGTCTATGGCAGTGAGGAAATCAATGTATGTTGTGCAATTTATAAACAAAGGTATGGCATCTAGGTCCAAGGAGGCCATTGCTCCACTGTATTCAGCAATCATCAGACCTATCGTTGAGTACATTTGGTATGTATATGACCAGGAACATCCAGCAACTGGAGCATCTACAGAGGTTTCTCACTAAAAGAATGCAAGGTGTAAATAGGCATGTCCTATGCAGACAGCCTCAAAGTCCTATGCCTGTATTTTGTCTCCTATAGGCTGTTGAGGAGAGATCTATACCTGGCATACAAGGCATCATTGGTCCCCACTCTGATGGGCTTCTTGCATAGCTGCAAAATAATAAGATCCAGAATTACCCATTCTAAAGAATTAAACATTGCTTGTGATATCAGTAGGACCTGCAGGACAGACAGGTATGTACCCAGAGACTATCCCTTCTCTGAAATAGGTGTCCTATCCATGTGAAACAGAGTTCCTCCCTAACCTAATTCAAGTGTAATTGAATTGGTTACATGAAATTCATTCCTGATTTGGCACCTATGTATCTAATAGACATAGGCAGCCTGTAAATAGTTCATCTCCCAAGCCCCTGCTTGTACTTATCAAGGGTACCAGAACTTCTCGATGATTTGGGATGCATGGCTAGTGGTCATTAACCTAGCACACACCTATGAACCTACGATATCCAACAGTTGCACACAGAGTCTAATCTAGTTGTGTCTCCAAGTAAAGACATTTTTTGTACTTAGAGAATGGGCTAGCTCTTACATTAGTTTGTAGCTTTTTTTATTACTAAGTATATTTTTTATATTTTTTGATGTAAAATAGTTCCTTCACCTAATGTTTCAAACTTGCTGTAACATATGTAAATGTTGTTGAATGAAGAATTTTACACACAAAATATAAGTATTTAATATCTACACACACATATACACACACAGTCATACATGCCCAGCAGCTAGAGATACTTTGTTGCATGAATACACCTCAGATGTCACATTGTGAGCAAACAAATGAAAAAAAAAATCATAAAATGGAATTACTATAATTGCCCAACAACCTCAAGTCTCTTTACTACCCCTAATTTTGTTGTATAGTCAGGTTTCTCTCTCTAATTTCTCCAAGTCTTCTGCATTTCTAATACTTTGATGGGAATGGACCCCATTCCTAAGTCAAATTATAAACTTCATGAAATTAGTATTGTTTCAATGTTTGATGTTAACCAGAAGTATTTTTTGCAGCACAATGTGCCCAGTACTGACTCCTTCTACAATTCATATGGAGTTACATGTTTCGGTAACATATTTAAATACGATTGTAAATTCTTTATTATAAGACCCATTGTTCCTACTACTATTGTAACTGTCTGGGTACCTTTCTTCCACATTGCCATCATTTCTGCAGATCCTGGTACTTTATGACTTTGTGTATGTCGATACATAAGACAATGTAGTCACTGGTTGTAGCAGTTTCAATAATCAATGCTACTTTTGGACTACTATATCTGGTTTTCTCCCATCTATTTTTTGAACTGTTGGTAATAAGTGATCCCATGTGATGTAAACTTCTTCATTTCCCATGATGCTTTGTGGCTCATGTTTCCAGTATTTTTCACCTACTTCAGTATTATAATGTTTGTACAATCCCTGATGCAACAGTCTTGCCACATTATTATGCCTTTCAGTATACAGTCCTTCTGCCACTAGTATATCACAACCAGCAACAAGATGTGTGACTGTTTCTAATTCTGTTTTACAAAACCTACATTTGTCTGTTTCTCCCACATGTTCAATGGACTTTGTAAAGCAAAGTGTATGTAGTCCACTATCGTGGGCCACCAATATTAACCGTTCATCTTTTGGTTTGACTTCACCTCTCTTTAACTAGTCTTGCATTTGATCCTGATCACCATGTGGATATTTCAAGAGTTTTCTTTACTTGTAACTATGTTTATGCATTTTCCACATTTCTTGCCTTCTCATCTGATCCTTCACCTTATATTCTTTGTTTTGTTTTTTGGCACATTTAGTTGCCTGATTTGTATCTACTTCTGGTTTGATTTTCATTCCCCTTGACACCAATATCTTCTGCTAAACTAAACAGGGAGGTCATCTTAGACTTATTCTCCTCCTGTTTTAAAACTTTCACTATGGTTGGGTCTTGTGAGGTCAGCAGATATGTATGCAGTCCTACAATTGCAGATTTATATATGTAATTTCAAGGAGGGCCATACCTCCATCAGAATGGGGAAGATATAGTCTTGGTATGCACTGATTCTTATAAATCATTTGATAAGCATGAAGCACTCTTCTTGTTTTCCTGTCCAACCGATCCAACACCTTTTGGGGCCAATCAGTCACTCTAGAACTGCAAGTTAGGGCAGGAAGTGCAAATTGGTTTATAGCTGGACTTTGTTCCTAGATGTCAATGCTGTTTTAATATTAATTTTAATTTTCTAAAATATTCCTCACTAAGTTTTATTCACATTTATTCATGTTTTATTGTTAATCCTTCATCAATTCCCAAAAATGTATACACTCCCTTTTGCTCAAGTTCTTTTATATCACATTCCTGTCGCAGGCTGATGTTTTCTTGGTGCTGCAGCTTTCTTGCTTTAAAGGTTACTTTTGTACATTTATCAAGACCAAATGACATTCTTATATTATCTGAAAAGGTTTTGACCACTTGCAGTTGTGATATCAGTTTTTCCTCCGATACAGTTTTAAATTATCGATAAAAATGAAATGAGTAGTCTTTACAGTTTGTTGTTTTCTGGGAGCCAAACTGTAACTATGACCTAAACTGTTAAGTATACAACTTAATGGGTTATGAGCAAGACAAAAGAGCAGTGGTGACAGAGTCACCCTGGAATATCCTCCTTTGACTTTTTATCCTGGAATAATAATCTGTCCTTTATCATGGCTTAACTGCATATTGCTTTGCCATTGTTGTATGGTCACTGTAATGTAATCAATCAGTGTATGGTGTAGGTTATATATTTTAAGCACTCTGTTATCCATGAAGGTGGGATACTGTCAAATGCTTTTTTATCATTTGGCCATGCCATACTTAGATTCTTCCCATTTTTACAGTTTTCCATTAAGACTTTATTTAACAACAAAGGACCTTTGTACCACATGACTTTCTTTTATTACTCTTTTATTCTGTTGCTATGGTCACATTTTCTTCTAAATGACTATAAACTCTATCAGCATCAGTTCCAGTGTATAGTTTATACATCATCAGAAGGCAAGCTATTGGTCTATCATTTTTAGGATAGCTTTTCCTGTTGTTAACCAGGTTGGTGTCTGTACAGGGTGCATGTATAAATAGTTCTTACTTATGGCTAAATCTTCATGTAAAGATAATACTCTTAGCCAGAAGTTAGGTACTGCATCTCGTCCTGGGGTTTTCCATTTAGGAGCTTTTCTTAACTTTGTTTCAATATCTCGGGCTGTTACTTCACCCCATGTCATATCCTGTATATTTGAACGTCTTATTCTTTCTTTTACTTCTTCTATCCATTCAGAATCTTTGTTATATCCCACAGGATCTCATAGATATTTCTCCAAAATGTATCTATTTCTTCTTTTTTTTTTGGTGTTTCAATTCCTTTTGCCTTGTTTTTCCAATTCTCTATAAAACATTTTTGGGCCATCAATAAATTGCTTATTGTGTACTTTTCCTTTATATTTATCTGCATATCTTCTAAGTTTTTCAGCCAATGATGATACTTTTAGGTTATTATTTCTGACAGTGCACAATAGAGCCTGATCTTTTCTGATACTGCTCATTGCTTTGATCATGTCTATCTTTCTGGGTATTTTTGTTGATCTGTTCCCTCCTATATTCGTCTAACAGTGACTTCTTATCTTAATTGCTTTATAGTTTTCTCTACTTGATACTTCCATGATGGCATTTGATTTCTCCCCTTCCTTTCCCTTACTGCAGTGTGTTTTTGTGGTAAAGACTTTATCTGTTATTAATTTAGCTACTCAGTAAAACATCCTATTTACTTCTGTTATATCGCATGAATTTCTATGAACAACTGAGGGCACATTCTTTGTTCTCCATTTCTTACTGGCATTCTACAGAAATTTCCAGACCATCTTCCTGTGCCACATTCTCTTCAGTCTCATCATGTGTCATCCGTTGTCCTTTCATATGGGAACTCAGTGGCCTATCACTCCACAACATTGACTGTGTCAGAGTTGCCAGTTTCCTGTTCCTTCCCTTGCTGTGCAACTCCAACTGAACTTTTGCACTGGTTTCCCATGGAAGGCTCCAAAGTATCTTCATATGGCAGCCAATAAGATGCTTCTGTCTCCATTGGTTTCTCTTTAATTTGGGGATCCATTGTTCTATCCTGCTGTGATGTTATCAGTTAGATTTTCTATACTAAATCCTTCACTTTGCATAACTCAGTTTCTGTTTCTTTTCTATTTCTTTAACTACTAATTCTCATTTATACTTTTCCTCTTTGTTTTCTTATTTTTTGTATTGTAAAATTTTCCATATCTGAATGCCTTTGCCTGTATTTTTCTTCAAATATCTTTGATGCTGTTATTTTTGTATTGATTAGTTTTGCTTTTTCCTTTGCAGAAATATTGCACCATATTAAATCTCTTTTTCTTTCCCATATTCATATTTCTTCTTCAGATGTCCCTGCTGCTCCTGGTTCTCCTTACTTGGGGGACTCATTTCACCATGCTGTGATATAACCTGCGCTAGACTTTCTTCACTAAATCCTCACTCCACAGCTATTCCATAACATCAGGTTCTATTTTTTAACTTCTGTTTTACTAATCTTCTGTTCTACATTCTCTCTTTCTGATCTTATTTTTGTATTGTGAAAATGTTCATGTCTGGATGCCTTTGCCTGTATATCTCTTTAAATATCTTTGAGACTTCTTTCTTTTGTATTGATTAATTTATTTTTCTCTGTTGCATAAATACAGCACCATATCAGATCTCTCTTTCTTTCAAATGTCCATATTTCTTTTTTATACCTTTCAACAATCTCTAGATTTTGTTCTTTATATTTTTACACTTCCTCAATCACTTCTTTTTCCAAATGGCCAAAGGTTTCTTGGTCATAGATCTCAACCTCTTAAGAGGTCATTGTGGAATACAGACCCTGGTAATGTGTGACAAACAGTCAAAATGTGAAACACCAATTTCCATGGTACCTGGTTGAAGTGGGCTTTCTGCCAGAAGTATTAAGCTAATGAATGTATTAATTTAAGTACATTGAGTATGCCTATCAACACCATTGAGTATCACCTACTGGATAAAGCAGCAGCAATGCAAATTTTAACAGTCATAAAGCGAGTAACAGACTTTTCAGCAATGCATCTACTGCAACCAATGAACTTAATAGGTGCTGACCCTTATCTTCATTAAACTGGAGCCCATTTACCTACACTATTTTAAAACCATCCCTTTATACTTATATCCCTTATAGGAACCAGGCCGATCATGAAACAAAGGAAGTCTTAAAGAACAGAAGTACAGAATAATAGGAAGTTCCATACTTCTCAACCTTTTAGTGCAAGAAATCTGGGCAAAGCCCAACAAAATTGGGGAACAAAGGCCTAAAATTAGGGACATATTTTAAATATTGCTCTTATAAACTTAGAAAGTTGCTAGAGGAACAAGGTTTGTTTTAACATACATTTTATAAAGGATTTGAAGTCTGAAAATCAAATGTATGTCAATATTTAGTGACTTCAATCCTCAGATTATCCTATAGTTCTCAACCTCTTAGCAGGAAAAATCTGGACAAAGCCAAAATAATGGTGGGACCATGCTCCAAAAATAGGGACAAATATTAAATACTGCTCATAAACTTAGAAAGTTGTTAGAATAAAAGGTTTTGTGTTACCATGCATTTTCCTGAAGGATATGAAGTCTGAAACTCAAATGCTGTCATTATTTAGTGAATTAAGCCCTCACTGAATTTCCACAAAAATCCAGAAAATTACAAATTTTATGAGGAACAGACCAAAAATATGAAGCAATAATATGGACATTTTGTGAATGTCTGGACTGTTGAGAGGTATGTCATCCCAGTGATTTGCCAGAAAACCACAAATTATATGAGGAACAGACTGAAAATATAAGCCAAAAATCTGGACAGTGGCAAGGTATGCCTTCTAGTACCAGGAAAACATACTGTTGCTAATAAATCCAGGCGGAGCAGACTCTTGAAATAATCAGAGTGAGCTATGCCAGCAAGTCAGACACTTAGTTATCATATAAAACAAATTAAAGTTTAGGCTGTGCAATATTCAGAGAAAGCAATTAGTTCTGAGATAAGTACCTGAGAGAACTTTGGAAGTTCTCTAAATGTAATGGATGACAATTCACTCAGCTAAGTCTCAAGAATGTTTCTCTCTGATGACTACATTTAGACTGAGGTTTCTTGTTTGTACTTAAAGTTCCAGAAAAGTGAATGTACAAGTGCAGTCACCATTGCCGTTTTCTTGAAAAAGTAACATATTTGACTGGCTCATATAATGCAATGCCAACTGGCTGTAACTGTGATATACAAGCCAGTAAAATTCACAAAGCGGAGCCACAGTTATTCAATGCGAAACAGTGGAACGTGGGCTAAATCAATCACTGATGCAGAGTGTTCCGCACAATCTGGAGCACTCGGCTGCTCAGTACTTGGTCTAAATAATGAAAAACTATACCCAAGAAATAAATCCAAAAAACACAGGTATCAAGGAGGACTAAAAACATACATACAAATACATTTATATACACCCATCAATAAAACAATTAACCAATAAAAATAAATAACCAGTAAAATCACACATTAAATTAACAATCTCCAATTAAAATCTAAATTATGACCTGAGGGACACAAGGTATTAAACTTAAGAATAAAAATAGCTTCCTTGTACATTAAAATTTTCTTATAAACATTTTCTAAATAAAAATTAACAGACACCTTCTCCAAAATTGTTGCCCTTAGATCACTAGGGTCCGATCTATGAAACTGCAAAATGTTGTGCAAATGGGTTCATTTTGATATTTCTTATATTTCTAATATGTTCTTGCAAGCTAGTTTTAAATTTCCTTTTAATTTATCCAATGTAAGTTAAACCACATCGACATTTTAAAGCATATAAAAGCCCTTCAGTATCACAATTATAAAAGTCAGAAGTATAAAAAGGAACCCCATTAACATATGAAAAAGTCCTAACAATGTACTTACATACACAACAGTAACCACATGCATAAGTCCTTAGAGGCTCAGAAAAGATGGCAGGGGCAGCAGGGGGCAAACAAAATAATTATGAACAAAAATGTCTCATAAATGTATTCCTCTCCTAAAAGAAATACCAAGAAAAGGATAATGTACATCACTTAAATCCTTAAATTTTAACAAAAAATTCCAATAATACTAACTAAAGTAACTATTTCGGAACTCAATACACTATATGTAGTAACAAAATAAACTCTTTCTATCTCCCTTGTCACCAACAGGCAGAGAATTACCCTGCCCATTCACCTCTCTCACACCAGTCCCACTAAAAGTGGACCCCTCTATAGCTGTGAAGAGCAGACTCAACTAACTCATAATTATAGCCCCTAGCACAAAAATAGAAACCATTCTATAAATCTCATCATAAAAATCTCTGTCATTATTACAAAGCCTCCTCAGACAAATACATTCACCATAAGGGAGGGCAGACAGAATATGGGGTGGATGGCATCTATGCCCATCTAAAAACTGTCCTCCAACCCCAAATTTCCTGTGTACAGATGTAAACAAATTATTATTAAAACTTAAGCACAAATTAATATCTAAAAACACAATCTGTCTACCCAACTGTAAACCATCAAACAAAAAAAACAAACGTATTACTCTGCGACTGATCAAAAAATTCATGAACCTCTTCAAATCCACATTTACAAACAAAAATCAATAAAATGATAATATTTAACTGCAAACTTACTAAAAAATTACAGTGATAAAGATATTCCAGCTCAAACAAACTATTGGCATACATAGGGGGCAAAAGAAGTCGCCATGGCCGTCCCCTGCAACTGATGATACAAACAATTATTAAATACAAAGAAATTATTTGTTAAACAAAATTGCAGAAGTTCTAATACATAATTTGACAGAGGTGTATCCCCTGAGAAATATTTAACAGCTTCTAATTATATACTATGTTTAATGTTAGTATATAAGCTACAAACATCCACACTCATAAAAAAAATGTCATCCAACCATTTAACATCAGCTATTTTATCCAAAAAGTCACCACTATCTCTAATATAAGAGGGCAGTTTTATAACATATGACAACAAGAACTCATGTAGAAAAAGGCCAATTTTAGATAAAAAATACTTACGAGCTGATACAATAGGTCTACCTAGAGGATTCAAGCCATTCTTATGTATTTTAGGAAGGCAATAGAACACTGCTATATCACTATCAGAAGTCTGAAATTTTGTATCTAAATCTACACATGAAAGGTAGCCCATTCTCAGACCTTTTTCCAAAAGACCACCATAGTTCATAACAGCCTTATTATATTCAAACATACTACTCTCTTCATAGATATTATATAATGTCAGTGTGGTTTAACTTACATTGGAGAAAGTAAATGGAAATTTAAAACTAGATTGCAAGAACATATTAGAAATATAAGAAATAAAATTGAGAACCCTATTGCAAAACATTTTGCACAGTTCATAGATCAGACCCTAGTGGTCTAAGGGCAACAGTTATGGAGAAGGTTGTTAATGTTTATTTAGAAAATGTGTACAAGAAAATTTTAATGTATAAAGAAGCTATTTTTATTCTTAAGTTTAATACCTTGTGTCCCTCAGGTCTTAATTTAGATTGCAATTGGAGATTGCTAATTTAATGTGTGATTTTATTTGGTTATATTTATTGGTTAATTGTTTTATTGATGGATGTATATAAATGTCTTTACATGTATGGCTTTTAGTACTCCTTGAAGGCTATTTTTAAGCCAAGGCACTAGAGAAAATAAAATATTTTTTTTCTTTTTGGAGTGGTTCCTACCTGTGGTTCTTGGTCTATATAATGTTTTACATAAATCTGTTGTATTCATTTTTATTAGAGGTTTCTGACAGTTTTTCTTGAGCAAGTACTTTTATTTCTTCTAATTTCTTTCTTAATCTTTGTGTATATCTTCTATCTGGAAATTCAGGTCTTCTTGCATGATAGTAATTTCTCTCTTATTTCTCCAAATCTTTTAGGTTTCTAATACCATGACGGAAAAGGACCCCACTCCTAAGTCAAAGTATGCTTAAAGTTCATGAAATTAGCATTTTCTCAATCTTTGATGTCAGCCAGAAGTGCTCTTTGCAGCACCTGCAATGTGCCCACTAAAGACTCCTTCTGCAATTCTACAGTTACATGTATTGGTAGCATATCTAAATATGATTGTAGATTCTTGTTTATAAGACCCGTTGCTCCTACTACTATTGAAACTGTCTCGTTATCTTTTTTCCATATTGCTCTCATTTCTGCCTGCAAATCCTGATATTTTATGACTTTGTGTCTCTCTGTATGCAAGACATTGTAGTCACTGGGTGTAGTGATTTCAATGATCAATGCTACTTTTGTCTTCTTTTCATGGACCAGTAAATCTGGTTTTCTCGCATCTATCTTTTGAACTGTTGCTAATGGGTGATGTAGACTTCATCATTTTCTATGATGTGTTGTGCTCATGTTTCCAGTGTTTTTCAGCTACTTCAATATTTTAAGTTTGCACAATCCCCAGTGCAACCGTCTTGCCATATTATTATGCCTTTCAGTATACAGTCCTTTTGCCATTTGTATGTCACAATCAGCAACAAGTTGTGCAACTGTTTCCAATTCTGTTTTACAAAACCTACATTTGTCTGCTTCTCCCACATGTTCAGTGGACTTTGTAAACTAATATGTACATAGTCCACCATCTTGGGCCACCGATATTAACCTTTCATCTTTTGGTTTGAATTTGCCTCTCGTTAACCATTCCTGCGTTCGATCCCAGTCAACACGAGGTTGTTCCAGGCATTTTCTATACTTGCAACTATATTTATGCATTTTCCACATTTCGTGCTTTTTTATCTGTTATAATCTTTTTTTTTGGCACATTCAGTTGCTGCCTGATATTTATCTACTTCTGGTATGAATTTCATTCCTGCTTGAAGCCGATATGCTTCTGCTAGATTAAGCATGGAGTCATCTTACATTTATTCTCCTCATGTTTCAAAACTTTCACTATGTTTGGGTCTTGTGAGGTCAGCAGATAAGCGTGCAGTCCCACGATTTCAGATCTATACTTGCAATCAATTTCAAGGAGCTGCATACCTCCTTTGGAATGGGGACTATATAATATTGGTAATATTGATTTTTATAAATCATTTGATGAGCATGAAGCATCCTTCTTGTTTTCCTGTTTAATCTATCCAACACCTTTTGGGCCAGTCAATCACTCCAAAACTGTAAGTTAGGACAGGAAGAGCAAATTGGCTTATAGCCTGGATTTTGTTCCTAGATGTCAACACTGTTTTCAGGATTAATTTAAGTCTTCTAAAATATTCCTTACTGAATTTTATTCATATTTGTTAATGTTTTATTGTTGACCCTTTATTAGTTCCCAAATATTTATATATTCCCTCTTGTTCAAGTTCTTTTATATCACATTTTTGTCCCAAACTGATGTTTTCTTGGTGCTGCAACTTTCCTGCTTTAAAGGTTGATTTTGTACATTTATCAAAACCAAATTATATTCTTATATCATCTGAAAAAGTTTTGACTACTTCCAGTTGTGCTTTCAGTTCCTCATCTGATGAGCTATACAGTTTTAAATCATTGACATAAAGAAGATGAGAAGTCTTTACACCTTGTTGTTTTCTGAGAGCCAGATTGCAGCCATGACTTAATCTGTTAAACAAACAGCTTAATGGGTTAAGGGCAAGACAAAAGAGCAGCAGTGACAGAGAGTCACCCTGGAATATTCCCCTTTGGATTTTTATCCCTGGAATAATAATTTGTCCTTTATCATGGCTTAACTGCAAAATGGTTTGCCACTGTTTCATAGTCACAGTGAAGTAGTTTACCAGTGTAGGGTTTATCTTATACATTTTTAAGCACTCTTATATCCATGAATGTGGGATACTATCAAATGCTTTTTTGTAGTCTGTCCATGCCATACTTAGATTCTTCCCCTTTTTACAGTTATCCACTATGACTTTATTTAACAACAAATGATCCTTTGTTCCATATGACTTTTTTGATTACCCTTTTGTTCTATTGCCGTAATTGAGTTTTCTTCCAAATGACTATAAACTCTGTCAGCATCAATTCTAGTGTATAGTTTATAAGTCGTTGGAAGGCAAGTTATTGGTCTATAGTTTTTAGGGTAGCTTGTAGGTTCACTCTTAAGAAGGAGCATTGTTTTCCTTTTGTTTGCCAGGTTGGTGCCTGTTCGGGGTGAGCATATAAATAGTTCTTACTCATGGCTAAATCTTCGTGCAAAGATGTTAATAATTTTAGCCAGAGGTTAGGTACTGCATCTGGGCCTGGGGTTTTCCAATTAGAGGCTTTTCTTAACTTTGTTTCAGTCTCTCTGGCCTTTACTTCATCCCATTTCATATCCTGTATATTTGAACTTCTTATTCTTTCTTTCACTTCTTCTATCCATTTAACATCTTTGTTATGTTCCACGGGATCTTCATAAATAGTTCTCCAAAATGTATCTATTTCTTCATTTTTGGTGGTCTTTTAATTCCTTTAACCTTGTTTCCCATTTCTCTACAAAACCTTTTTTGGATCATCAATACATTGCTTATTTTATACTTTTCCTTTATATTTATCTATGTGTCTTCTGTGTTTTTCTGCCTGTGCTGATATTTTTACTTTATTATTTGCGATAGTACATGATAAATCCTGATCTGTTATAATACTGTGCATTACTTTCATCACGTCTGTCTTTCTGAGTATTTTTGTTGATCTGTTCCCTCTTCTATACTCTTCTAACAGTGAAACTTCTTGTCTTAATTGCTGTATACTCTATTCGATACTTCCATGATTTCATTCGATTTCTCCCCATCCTTTCTCGTACTACCCAACGTTCTTGTGGTAGGATTTTATCTGTTATTAATTTGGCTGCACAGTAATGTATCCTACTTACTTCTGTTATATCACACAAATCTCTATGGACCGTCCTAAATACTGTATTCATTTGTTTTATCAAACTTCTAACTTTTTTGGGTTTTATTGAACTTCAGCAGTCTATTTCTTTCATTGATCTTAATATGTCTATCCATCTCTCTTAAATCAAGCACTCTTCTCTTAGATCATTTTCTTCTAAACTGAGGGCACATTCTTTGTTCACCATTTCCTGTGGGCATTCTAAAGAAAGTTCCAGAGCTTCTTCCTGTGCCACGTTCTCTTAAGTTTCACCCTGTGTCATCTGTTGCTCTTTCATATGGGAACTCACTTGCCTGCCACTCCACAACATTGACTGTGTCAGAGTTGCCACAGTTTCCTGTTCTTTCCCTTGCTGTATAACTCGAGCTGAACCTTTGTACTCGTTTCTATGGGAGGTTCCAAAGTATCTTTATATGTCAACTGATCCTGCTCCACTGGTTTCTCCTTAATTTGGGTACCCATTTCTCCCTTGTAGAATGACTGATTTGCTGGTAAATCCCTGTGGATTAAAGTCAGTCATCAATGCCTTTAATTAGAGTTTCATACTTATTATAATTAAGGAAATGCATACTGATGGACTGCCTCATGCAGTTGGAAGACATTACTGTGTGCAGTCTATCTTTCTCTCTCTTTCACAGATATAGATAAAACACACACACACACACACACACACACACACACACACACACACACACACACACACACACACACACACACACACACACACACATGCACACATTTCTTGTTTTTCTTTACATCTTTTTTTAATTATATGCTCAGTAAACCGCAAAGCACTGCTTAGCAAGTGTAAAAAAATAAAAAAATGGCAGACATTTTTTTCTGTATGAGCTTTATAGCAACTTAATATGCAGCTGTCAAATGGCAGACTTGTTTTTCACCAAGCATTACCTCACACTGCTAGAGAATGTTCATACTCCAGTCAGGGCGTAGATGTTCAGGCTGCCCATTCTATAAATTTGTTTTAATCCAGTACATTTTATTTGTGTCAGTGGCAGACACAGGGAACATATTTTTAAACATTGCTTTCGCCTTTTGACTTGAGACTGTGAGACTATTTTTACTTTGTTGGCGGTCCTGATCTGGTGCTTGATGTTAGTGCTGTTTGGGGTACCAGTTCCTAATGTACACTTAGTGCCTTAGGCTCTTCCTTTTTGTTGGGCTTATTTACTGTTCTTTGTAAGTGTATAAAAAGAATGTTGAACTAGAACGAATTTGCTTTGCTCACTCAATGGGTGGAGATGCTGAAGGAGCATTTCTATATGGAGCTAATAGCAGTTCTCTCAAGGGGAGTAGAATATTGTTAGTCAGATTACAGTAAAGAGGTAGGCTGTACATGGATTATCAGACTGTGGAACAAGACAGAAGATCATTACATTAGTGTTCAGTACCCAACTATAGAAACAATAAATTATACAATACTTAATTTTGTATACAAAAGGTAAATTTTGTTAAACTTTAATTCATTGTATTGTTTTAATTCCAGAGCCTTTTCTACAAAACTGTAACGACTTCTAGTACAAAGATAATGATTTCCTTTTTACTACTTTGGGGCATATTCAGTAAAGCCTACATTGTCAGTGTGCACATGATAGCGCACTGTTTTGGACTCAGTAAGAGCTGGGCAAACACGGTAAACACTGTGGTATGCTAATTACAACATAAACAGCTGAACTGTATGCTAATCAACCAATCCAAGATGGAGGAGCTATTCAACATGCTATAAAGCAACCATGTAGACTCAGTGTTGATTTTCCATTCGAATTCCAAAACCTTTTAGAATACAGCCACAAAAAGGAGACTACACTGAAAGAATATTAGGGGCCACTGTATCTTTAATTCATTTGTATGTGCAAAAGGCTGAATTCTATGCTGCTGCTGGTGCAAATAGACCAAGGCCAAGAAGTAGAAGGGTTTTTAGACCCCCATTTAATATTCTGCAATCTGCATGAGGTGGAAATTGTAGAGCACTACAGGGTGGATAGGGACACAGTGCAGAAACTCTGCAACCTCTGTTTTCCTCAACTCAGACCAAGATCAAACTGAAGTTAACCAGCACTGGTGGAGATAAAGGTATATGTACCACTTAGAATTTTAGATATGGGAACCTTTCAGAGACCAACAGGGGCCATGCTGGCAGTGTCACAGGCATCAGCATCCAGGATCTTCCATCAATTCCTGAATGCTATACTCCAGCATGCCAGTGACCACATATATTTTCCTAGAACACCTGAGGACAGGGCCACAAATATGCAGGAGTTCTACCCTGTAGCACGCTACTCGGAAGTACTGGGTGCCATAGACTGTACACATATAGCGATCAAAGCACCACCCGGGGAACAGGGAAGAGTGTACATACATAAATAAAAAGGGCTTCCACTACATCAACTGCCAAGCTGTGTGTAATACTAAGAGAATCATCTTGAATGTGTGTGCTGGCAACCCAGGCAGTTACCATGACTCATATCTGGCACAACTCCCAACTGTGTGACTTGTTCACTAGGGGTGCTATCCCACAGGGTCATTTACTGGGAGATGCAGGTTATATACATGAACCGTGGCTCATGATGCCCATCAGAAATGCACACACACCAGCTGGAGAACACCATAATTAGGTACAGTCTCAAACAAGAAATATCATAGAATGTGTGTTTGGGCTGCTGTAGTCATGGTTCTGGTGCCTAGAACGTCTGGGGGCGTCCATCAGTGCAATCCCTATCCATGTAATGAAATCCTCACTGTGTGTACCATGCTTTACAACATCATTCTGAGACAACAGCTTCAGCAGGATCAACAAGGGGAAGGGTCACCACAGCCACACACAGGTGAAGAGTCAGAGAGGGAACCAGCAGCAGCTGTGGCTGTAGGCAGACGTAGGCATGCTCAATATGCCCTTGCATTGGCTAAGCGGCAACACATAGCACACTCACTCAACACCTAAGGGGCTAAAGTCTTCATCCTACACACATACATGCATACAGTAACATTGATGCCAGGCAATGCTCACAACCTTTACCTATCCATTTAATGGCTATCTACTCCCAGCATCAGACAGAGTCAGTCCTGAACTAAAACTGTACCAAGTTCTGGATTTACAAGGTGATGTCGAACCTGTAATATTAAAAAAAAATGATACAAATGAATAGCATATCCTTGCATGCCATTACATTTTTAATGTTAGTCCGTAAAAGGTGGTTGATTTTTACAGAAATCACTTCAACATGTGAAAGCAGTGACTGATGTGAATACTTGTGTCCTCTATCAAGTAATAGGCCTCAGGCATCAAACATTCACACATTTATACCTCTCAAAAGTATTGATTGTCAAAGAATGTCATTAGTATTGCCTAATATGTTTGTACTGGCAAATTCTGAAAGAGAGAAGTTAGAAATTAATGACACACATTTCAGTTTCAGACTTCATATCCCTCAGAACAATTTTTAAAAATAGTGATGCCAGAACTGTTTTTCTATCAACTCCCTACATCTGTAAGACCAAAATATTTTCTCCCACTTTCATTTAAGGCTTGGACCAGCTTTGTTGCTGCAAGAGTTTGGTAGGCATGTACACATTATAAACATCTTTAAAAAAGCAGTACAGTTAGCCAAACAGCATCACAAATACAGATATATTAAACCTAGGTCAGCTATGCACCCTGAGCATCAGACAAAAGATGTCTATATCCCTGAATCCAAAAAGAGAGAACAAGGATATCATCATTTGTACAGGGTGTTGGGGGAGCAGGAGGCCTATGCTGACACAAAAGGCAGTGAGTGTGTGTAAGTATGTAAGGAAACAGGCAGACATTTGGATTAAGTATAAAATGTCCAGTGAGACACAATAAGCTTTAAGCCTCACGACTGACACATTCAACTGTTATGTGTGTGTCTGTACAGGCCCTCCATGTGAAATTTGTGTTTGAGTGTCTGCAAGAACACAGCCAAGCACTGTGCTAGCTTTACATCCTGGTATGTCGGACATGTGTTAGTCGTGCATGGTAGAGGTGACAGTTCATCATCGTCATCCCAGACCCAGAGAAATGGATCTGTCAGGAGTTGTACTGGCAGACCCACACCCACATTTAGATGCACTGCTTCTACCAGAAGGTGACTGATGTCTGCTGGACAAACTCTCCTCATGAGTACATGCAGGACCATGACCCCATGGCCTGTCAAATTTGAGTGTGGATACCTCATCCACTGATGGAGTAGTAGAAGTACTTCCACTATGGGCATGTTGGCTAACATCAGATTATGTAGCTACCTTCACCCACATGGATGCCATCCCCCTCCCAGCAGGCATTCCATCACCAACACTGCACATTCCAACATGTCATTCATTCGATCCATTGAAAGGGCAACATGGTGGAGGCAGTCAAGCATATCAGCCTGTGCCACATCTACAATCCTAAGCATTTTCTCTGAGGCCCTATTGGAATGCACCTGTGCCTCCATGATTGCCCTAAACGTATTTTGAGTGGCACGGAAAGACACACCTGGATCAAGTGGAGGATGGACAGCAGGCCTTCTCTGAGCACCCTGATCAACCCTCCTGCAAGGCACCTCACACACATTTTGGCTACTGCCAGAGTCAACAGGCATTGAAGCCATAGTAATCACACTGCCCTGATCAAGTATCTCACCCTCCATCTGTGCAGTATCTGAGGGCTCACTGGTATGGGCTTGCATAGACCTTCTGACTGTGTCTGATGGAAATACAGGAGATGTCTGAATGTCAACCTCAGTGTCAGATTCAACCTCAGCACGCCCCCAACTGTGCCTGTGTTTGGCCACCACCACAATTATCAGAGTCTGCCGATACTCTGACATTAGGTAGTACTAGTCCTACAAGTCCATTGTCAGGATCACCTGTGATAATAAGCAACAAACACAGGAAATAAATTAATAGATACACTACTACAGTTCACTATATGACAGCAAACTAACACTGGTGCCACTATCACAGACAGTACAGCAGTACACACACACAGTCTTGACACCCACCTGAGACATACTGTATGGGTAAATTAATATTTCTGTAAAATGCTCATCAGTACTGAAAAGAAAGTTTAGCTTGCCAGTTGCAGAAGAAGCAACAGCTGCTATGGAGGATGGTCCTGGAATAACTTAAGAAAAATGTAAGGACACCATCATCAAAATAACAGTAACAGAGGGTGAAAAGATTTTGGCCATTATATGTTCATTAACAACACATTCAACTGAAACTTGGATGATACCTCCACCCCAAGCCCATGTGTAATGAACCAGAATGTGTTGTTAACTATATCAATCAAAAAGTATTCCACAGAAAATGTTATTAAACAACTGAAGTACTGCCTTCAATATTTTACTATACAAGAAATATTAAAAAATTGACATAAGGTAAGTCTACCTGGAAACTCCTCCTGGGACATACTTGGCCTCCCAGATACAGAAGCACCAACATCAATTACATGGGGCTGTTGTGCACTTTCAGCTGAGCCCTCTGGATCCCTGACAGTGGACATGAACTCCTCATTTGGCATCAATGGTGGCTGCTATAGCAGTCCGGTTCCCTAGTAGCCAGATGCCCGCAGGCAACCGCAGCAGCTCTCCTCTGGACCAATGAAATCATGTCAGTGGTTCTATGATGCACTTGATCATATGTCCTGCTGTGTCAACTGACAGCATTCAAATCACAATCTGGTTCCAAATTTGCATTCTTCCAGACATATTCCCCATGTCCTGTCTCAAGCAGAAAGGTACCATGTCACTGAAAGGTTTGCACAATGACATCATTCTCAGAGTCAGTGAAGAGGGGTTTTTGCACAATGACATCATTCTCAGAGTCAGTGAAGTGGGTTTGCAGACACTGGGCTGTTTGGGTGTCATACTCCTAGGTGACATAAAACACAAAAGAAGAATACTACAGATAAATATCACATAAATAAAAGGGCTGTTTAAATATAACACATATTATTAGATCTGAAGTTCTTCTTTTCATTTGATCTTCAACCTGTGGGAATACGGACTGGGTATGGATCCGACTTGGCCACATTTTTCCAGCATCGAATCCAAGCTCCAAGCTCCTCCCTTACCCATAATTCCTTGTCTCCCTCCTACCCCCAGATCTCATTTGCAGCCCATACCATTAGCATCGTGTTCTGTTAACTCAGAGTTCCTGGTAAGTGAAGATATTTTTTTCTGGTCTTCTTTCTTCCTTTTTTCACCCTTCCTATCTAACTTTTTCCAGTTCTATACCCTACCTGTTCCTTGCGCTCAGCCATCGGTTCTCTTAAAAAAAAAAAAAAGTCTCCTTTCTTCCTATTCTTTCCTGTTTAGTGTGTGTGTGTGTGTATATATGTGTGTGTTTGTATGTGTGTGTGTGTGTGCGTGTGTGTGTGTGTGTGTGTGTGTGTGTGTGTGTGTGTGTGTGTGTGTGTGTGCTTGGTTTCCATTTGCCATGGCTGAGACCCCCAAGCCAGGCTTTCAGAAATGCACAGAGTGTGGCCATAAGCTCCCCCCTACTGATGGCCACACTCTGTGTGTTGACTGTCTGGGAATACCACACCTAGACACCTCCTGTTCGATCTGCATGGGCTTCAACCCCCGCACATTGATTGACAGGAGAAAAAAAATTATCTTGAAAGGCCTCCTTCCTCCACCTTCCTCCGAGGCCTCTGCTTCTTCTTCCTCTACCCTGGCCTCTGGCACTCAACCTCCTACCAAGAAAGCCAGGGGTGGGGAGAAGCACTGTCACAAGGAGTCCTCTGACCACGTTTCTTCAGCCGAGCCCCCGGCTAAATTGTGCCTGGCCCCCAGCCTGGGTTCCCCTTGACTCTGGTCACCTTGTTTCTCACCAGAGTCAGAGGTTTCCCAGGGCCAGTCTCCCTTATCTCCTTCACCTCGGCACCTCTCCAGGTCTGTATCTGTAGCTTCCTCCATGCAGTCCACCCTTAGTCTTTCTGAAGCTGAGGTGGGCAGGATGATGCAGAAATTCATCTAGACCCAGATCCAGATGGAAGTCTTGCCTGCCCCTCTTCCTCCGGGGCTGGGAGCATGCAGTCCACCTTTCTTCCCATTGCTCCTTCTCCAATCCAACTGCTGGCTTTGGAGTCTTTGGGTCTGAGGCTTCTCAGCATTGGATCCGAGGGGATGGTGTTGGCTCTGAGGTTTTCAGAGTTGGCCCTTCCACTAGAAGTCAAGGTGCCTGGAGGCTCGGCTCCAGCTCTCCCATTGACTTAGAGGTTTATGGATCCTGTATTGCTCCCAGCTTCAGGGATTCATTCTCCCTCTCCTTTTGATGTAGTGGAGAAGGTGCTCTCAGCTGCTTGAGACCCTTGACGTTATCATCGTCAGAGTCTGTCCTGGCTTCCTCTGTTTCTGGTCCATAATCCACCATCCTGCCCCCCTTAGGGGCAATTTGTTGCCTCTCTGCCCCAGGGAGTCCCCCACTGTGAAAGGCCAGAAGTTTCTGACTCCTTTCCAGAGCTTCCCGCTGAAGACCTCCCTCAGAAACATGCATGTAAAAGGAGGCACTTGGAGTCCCTCACAGAAGACACTGACTTAGAGGAAGGAGATGGCTACTCCTGGTCACCGGCAGATGATGTATCCTTTGGAGACATCATGGAAATCTTACACCAGCCTGGGTGGTGATCTGTCCAAAAATCCAACCTGGATGAGTCTGTGTTCCTGGAGATGTTTGGCACAGGACCCTCTACCTCCTGGGTGTCCCCTCACCCAATCTGCTTGTGGACTTGATTTCATCCTGGGCATGGAAGGAGCCCAACACAGTGGAGCCCATTCCAAATGCCCTGATAAAATTCTAAGTGCCCCTTTGAACAGACAGCACTGGTCTATGGGATCCCTGGTTGATGCCATCATGGTTGCAGTGGCCAAGAAACAGCTCACTCAGGAGAACTCTATGGTCCATCCCCAGACCGTGAGTCCCGGGCCTTGGACCATTTTGGGAAGCAGGCTTATGCTTCAGCCAAATTTGCCTTATGTGCACTGAACTATATGGCACATGTCATCAGACTTCAGCGAGACCTAGTCAAAGAGATCACTGAGTCTGCCCACAGTCCATGTTGGCAGAAGAGAAGAAGGTGTTGTCCTCGCTTATGACCACCCTAACTTCTATTTCCAACACCTCTATGAGGATCCTGCCACATGCTATGGAAGGTGCCTCTAGGGCAGCCAGAACAGGTGTTGACATCAAGTGTCATGCCTGGCTCTGGCTTTGTGCATTCTTGGAGCCCTTCAAGGCATCCTTTAGAAATGCCCCTTATGATGGTTCCACCCTTTTTGTTATTACCATTGCAGACACTTTAGTCAAGAGTGAGAAAGGTGGGAAGATCTTGTCTGTCATCAGGATCCGCTTCTCAACCCCACAATGCTCCTTTTCCCAGAATCAGCATGGGGTGAAGAAGATGTGGTTCTGAAAGTCTCAGGACTTTTCCCATGATGCTCAGGACTTGCCTCACCCAGAGGCAGAGGGAGCTATGACAGATGTCGTCCTCGCTGCAGAGGGATTCTGAGGAACCAGGAGTCTCGGGATTCTTTCCCGGACAGACCCTCACAGCAGCCCTGAAGGGTTGCCTGACTGCTCGTCTCTGGAGGCAGTTGGGGGACATCTCTCTATGCACCCAACAGCCTGGGAGTCGATCACAGACAATCGTTGAGTGTTGCAAATTATATTCAGAGGATAATCAATCCCCTTCCTTCAACCAGCAATCCTACCCAAGCACCTCCCGGACAGTCCACTCATGCAATGGGTGGGGGCAGCAGTGGAAATTTCCAAACAGCTCGAAAAACAAGTCATCCAGCCCATCCCCCCCAAACCAATCCAGATCAGGCATATATTACAGGTTCTTTTTGGTGCTAAAGAAGACAGAGGACTTAAGACCCATTCTGGATCTTTCAACCCTAAACCTGTCAGTTGCCAAGGCAAAATTCTGGATGGTCACTCTTCAATCCATTCTGCCCTTTCTGCAGAGAAACAACTGCATCTGCTCAGTGGACCTGCAGGATGTGTACTACCATATCAAAATGGACAGGTGCTCTCGGAGGTTCCTCCACTTCCAGATGGGACTCAATGATTACTAGTTCAGAGCACTACCCTTTGGTCTCATCACCACCCCCAGAGTGTTCACAAAAGTGATGGCAGTGGAGGCTGCTCACCTGTGGCTGCAGGTGTTCCAGGTCTTATCCTCCCTGGACGATTGGCTCCTTTCTGCTCCCTCCAGGCATAAACTCTGCCAAGCCAGGGATCTCCTTCTCCAGACCACCTGCCAGCTAAGCATAACCATAAATCTCAACAAGTTCTAACTGGATCCAGTTCAAGTTCTCTACTTCATTGGGGCATGGTTAGATACAACCCAGAGCAAGATTTTTCAAACTCCAGACAGACTTCAATCCCCCAAACATCATCTATTGTACATTATTCAGATCCAATATCTCCCTGCAGAGTCAGTTCCTCGGGCATTGGGGTCCATGGCAGCCACGATCAACCTGATCACCTCTGCTTGTCTGCATATGAGGGTTCTTCAATGGACCCTAGCAGTTCAGTGGTCCTTGCTAGATCTTCCGTTATGTCATCCATTTCATTTATCTTGGTCTTGCAGGGATTCATTTTTCTGGTGGCTTCAGTCCCCAGATCTTCTGGGTCATCCATTTATCCTTCCTGCCCTGATGACCACGGTGACCACGGATGCCTCCCTGCTTGGGTGGGAGGGTTATTGCATGAGAAGGACAGTCCAAGGCACATGGGCTTCCCTGGAGAATCATCTGCATATCAACGTCCTGGAGATGAGGCCTGTTCTGTTGGCATTGCAAGCTCTTCATGCCCATCTTCCCCAAGGGACGATTGCCATAACAGCTGTAGTAAAATGATCCATGAGAACTGTTGACATAGGTTCATAATTCCATAGGAGGTTACTAGGCTAGCGGTCCTACAGACCTTACAAGCCTAGCCATGTTCTTCACAAGTACTCCACTTGTCCTTTATTATGTGGACGTAATTCTTAGAGTGAGTCTATGGTCAACACCAACTACCCCTGTCTATGAGGGACATAGGTGCCACCCCGGGCTGATTTCTTTGGACTCCCATCCATTTGTCTAGACTGCGCTTGAATACATGCAATGAGGAGCCCTGCTTCATGTGATTTGGAAGTTTAGATTGCCATTAGGTTTGCAAATGTGCAGCATTTCCATCAGTGCAGGGTCACAGTCTGCCATATAGGCCAGGCACAAGTCACCTCTCAGAAGCAAATATGATACAGAGTACAGTGATAGGGCTTTCAGTCTATCCACATACATGATGGCATGGTTTTCAGACCCTGTATTTCCTTGTTGAGAATCCCCTGTGCTATGTCCAGCTGCTACAGGTGTCTGATGAGGTACATGCAAAAGGAAGCATTGTACTCTACTAATATTCTGCTGAGGGTCGAGTACATTAGTATTGTAACATGTTTAGACCTGGATGCAATGCCCTTACTCATGAGGTGCATGACATAGAAGGCTTTCCTTACCATTATAGAAACTTGGTGTTTGAAGTTCAGATTGCTAGCTACCTGTGTTCCCAGGTCTCACAGCACTGGCTTGGAGCTTAGGGGTGATTTTGTCAATAGAATGCTTAGTAAGCAACCTGGGATGTTATCTGGTAACAGTGAGGCTGTATTTTTAATGTTGGCAACTTCAGATATGACCTGATCTCTAGAGATACTTGACAGAGGACTGTTCTCAAGTATGCTTTGGGGTATTGCGTGTGGGTCCATGTGGGTGAATTTGTTGCCAGATCTGTCATCTAGAAGGTTGGCAATATCCTCTAGTGCAGCTTCATGATTACACTCCTAGCATTAAGCAGCAGAACCTTGAGTTTACCTCCAGTGGATTGTATTACATCAGAATTATTTTTGATTTGACATTGCATAAAAAAAGGCATTATGGGGGAGGCAAGCACCTTTGCCAGGATACGACAGCTGTGCAGACCATTGTTGGCAAAGCATCATTGTCTGTCAACCATCTAATTCATGGTGATAGATACTGCATCCAGCTGGACTGTCACCAGAAGCTAAGCCAATTGTTGATGTTGATCATGAAATTAGTTATATTGTGGCATCATGCTGTGTGCAGATATATTCTACTTATATATTTACCACTGTGCAGTCCGTACTGTATCATGTTGATATGTGATTAGTGTGAGCTACACAGATTTTACTGAATCCCCAGGTTTGTCTTTTAACCTGTGGATGCCACCAGGATTCATATTGAATTCTCAGAATATTTACATGCTGTATTTATTCATTTATTTGTTTATTTGTTTATTTATTTATTTATTACATTTTGTTAACCAGGCTGGTCCCACTGAGGAAAGCCCATTATCAGAAAAAAAACAGGAAATAATAAACCAAAAATGACATTCAACATAACTCAGAATAAAAAAAGAAATAAAGCATCATTTAAATAAAAACATAGCACATATAAACAAATGAATTTCATGTACACTTCTTGAAATGGTAAGTAATAAGTTGTGACAACAATTAATATTCTAGAATTAGTCTTATACACAGGTCAGGCATACTTTTATCAACTGGAGGAGAAATTGTGGGCAGCAATTAAAAAAGAGTTGAAGGATTTTATCTGGGAATGGAAGACAGCAAGGGTCAAGTGGGATAAGCTGATTCTACCAAGAGAACAAGACGGAGCAGGATTACCTAATTTGAGGGATATTTTAGAGCAACACAGTTAAGGCTCTTATACATAGCACAGGCAGAAAACTATAATTCAAGGTGGAAAGGGATGATGGTGACGCAGGGAGGAAACTCATGAAAATAAGGAGAGATTGAGATTTTGGATGAAGGCTCTTAAGGAGAACAACCAAAATCACACAGAGTAGTATATTCAGAAAATAGCAGGGAGTATTCTAAGAACCAAACCAGTACGAGAATGGAGAAAAGAGATTTTGCTGATAGGGTTGACTGTGGTCAGGGATACATATAATAGGTAAGAAGGGACTGGAATTTATTGGAGAAAACTGGCAAAGGAACCAATGTACTAGGAACAAATAACTAGAAAGGGAAAGACAATAGAATGGGAAGAGGCCAAGAATTTATTTGGACTGCAGTTAGAGATTGCCTTCCCTATCAATGATTGATATCAGAGTATAGGCAAAGGGAAAGAAATGGGGGGCTGCTAAATGAAAGACCAGCACTGGTAGAGTTTTTAATAGAATGCAGAACAGAAGCTGCTGTTAAAAAAGGACTAATTAGTAAAGCATATAAAATATTGCATGATAACTACAAGAATCAATCAGAGGAGCTTAGAAAGGATTGGAAGAGAGATTGGATAAGCAATTCACAAAGAGACAATGGGGGATATATGTCTATCTGCCAAATATGCAACAAAGTCTAGTAGATTTAGGATCTTTGCCTGGAAATGTTTGCATAGGTATTTTTATACCACAAGTAGACTCCAAAGAATTTATCCTCAGGCGGATAGCAAATGTTGGAGGTGTGATGGGCGACAAAGAGGTAGCTGGGAATGTGTTTTATGGAGGTGTGATGAGCTGGCAGACTTTTGGGATTCCCTGCAGACCGCTATATCAGAGATGCTGGGTGGGTGGATTGGACTGACTGGGGAGATGATTTTTTTGAGTTATGCTACAGAATCAGAATTGCCTAGACATAGTAAAGCTTTGCTGAGTCTCATTATGGTGGCTGCCAAAAAAAGCAATTACTAGAAAATGGAAATGAAAGTCTAGACCAACTTTACTAGAAGTAGTAAATATAGTAACTGAGATAAAACAACTGGAATTGGGATCTTTAGAAAAGGGAAGGAGCAAACTACATAGAAAAAATGGAAATTATGGGAAAAGTATATGCAGAGCAGGAATGAGGTTTAAGCGGCAGGATTTAAATGAGCTATATAATGCTTAACTGACAATGACTAGAATGTTTATAAGTGATTAGTAATGTTTACAACTACAGTTGTTTCAATGGTGTCTGTGATGTTTACAACTAAAGTTATTTCATTTTATATGTTTTTCATTTATATAAATGTAAGACTGCCTTTGTCACATGTGAAAATTTAACAAAGATGTTGGGGAAAAAAATTAATATTCTAGAAGTACAATTAAATGTATGCAGTATGTAAAATGGTAAGTAAAGTACAATTGACTTGCACGGTCAGATGTGTACGGAGCAGAGAGGAATACAGTGTCGGAAATAGTCTATGTAAATGACTATAAAGGGGCATGCAGTCTAATGAATGTATAATGAGATGCAAATGCATGCTTCTGAAAGCAGGTCATGATTCACAGCCAAAATGCATATCAGGCACACTGCAAGTTTTATGTCCCTCACTACACAAACAAACAGCATACAGAAACATTTACAGTTACAACTAGCAAAGGTGCTCAGAGCAGCAAGATTGTCCATGAACCAGCACTTAGTCACTGTAAACACTGTGACCTTGCACCCAGTAATGACACATGACAGCGAACGGTACAAATGAAAACACCAGCAAGTGACAGAAATAGCAAGAGCGTGTTGGCATCCAAAAACAGGATTGGATGGAACAGCCTGGACTTCCCATACTGATTGTATAGCTCTTACCATACGTGCTTTAGAGATCTTCCAGAGACAAATGGGGAACATACTGGATATATCACAGACATCAGCCTACATAATACTCAGTACATTTTTTTTTTCTTCATACACCATTATTGAAATATCACTTGTGACATAGGCAAATTTACATTCATAGAAAAGTAATTAAACTATATTAACATAACAAACATCATACTTCAGATATATTGCTATAATTCATATCACCTAAGCAACATCACATATATTAGTTCCTGCCTTTTTCTTAAAACAAGAAACATCTTTATTAAACCATCACTTACTACATTGACAATCACACATTTATATGAATGAAAACCAACCACACCAACACACTCCTAGTTGCAAGCATTTTACACCAATTATAATCTACCCAATCTTTCTCATTCAAACATTACATAGCTTATTTAAGTCCTGCCACCTTTTAAACCACATTCGTCCTTTCTATGTATTGTTCCCACAATTCCCATTTCTTCCTGTGTAGTTTGCACCTACCCTTTTCTAAAGATCTCAATTCCAGTTGTTTTATCTCTGTTACTATATTCACTACTTCTAGTATATTGGTTTAGATTTTGTTTTCCATTTCCTAGTAATTGCTTTTTTGGCAGCCACCACAGCAAGGTCTTACCATGTCTAGGCAATTCTGATTCTGTATCATAGCTCAGAAAAATCATCTCCCTCATCAGACTAATCTGCTAACCAAGCTTATCCAACAGTGAATGCCACAGGGAATCCTTAGTCTGCCAACTCACTGCACTCCCAGAAAATACGTTCCCAATTATCTCTTTCTTCCCTGTCACACTTCCAACATTTTCTGTCTGCCTGAGGAAAACTTCTCTGGAGTCTACTTGGGATATAAAAATATCTGTGTAAACATTTCCAGGCAAAAATCCTAAATATTCTTGATTTTGTTGCATGTTTGGGAGACATACATATATCATCCCATTGTTTTTAATGAATTGCTTATCCAGTCTCTCTTCCCAGTCGTTTCTAACCTCCTCTGATTGATTCTTACAGTTATCATACAATAGTTTATATGCTCTACTGATTATTCCTTTTTAATGGCAGCTTCTGTTCTAGATTCTATTATAAACTCTAACAGTGCTGGTCTTTCGTTTAGGGCACCGCCCCCATTTCTTTCTCTTTGCCTATACACTGATATCAATCCTTGATAGGGAAGACAAGCTGTAACCTGCAGTCCAAATAAATTCATGGTGTCTTCCCATTCTATCATCTTTTCCTCTCTAATTATTTGCTCCCAATGGTTCCTTTGCCAGTTTTCTCAAATAAATTTTAGCCCTCTCTTGCCTGTTGCCTGTATCCCTAATTGCAGTCATCCCTATCGGCAGAATCTCCTTTCTGCATTCTTGTGTTCTGCTATGTTAAGGATGTAATATTTTGTATGATTATTATTATTATTCTCCTTAAAGGCCTGCATCCAAAATCCCAGTCTATCCTTGTTTCTTGAGCTTCCCCCTGTTTCATCAGCATCCCTTTCCAATTTGAGTTATTATTTATTTATTTATCTATTTTATATTTGTTGACTGGGGAAAGTTCGAGTGGGCAAGTTGCCCTTTTTCAATGGGGGCCAGGGGAGAAAAGCTCCATTGTTAGTACAACATGTATTACACTGGGATTCATAAAAACAGAAACTGATTAATTTAAGAAACAAAAACTTAAAACAATATACATTAGTGATGTTCTATCTAAAGACAGCTCTTGGTTTTATACAAAATAATGACAACATTTATACAGGACTATCACAACGTTTAGAGAAGCAATTACAGTGTAAGTACCTTCTGAGTACATTTTAGTAAGATGCTAGCAGTAGAAAGTAGGATAATTCCACGGTTTTAAGATGAAGGGGTTACAGAAAAACTTGAAACATGATGATTGTGCAAAATCCCATGAAGTATGAGCAACAGAGAGTGATTACATTATGTTTACAGAGAGATAATACATTATGAAAATAGGTAATTCTTTATTTTAGAGAGAAAAACTAAGTTCAGCAACTGGCTTATGGTGTCAGATTTATAGGGTGTGGGGAGGTGGATTGGAGAGCAGCTGGGTGGGAATGTTAGTTTGAGTTAAGTGATGGAGAAGGGAAAAGTGTTATGGTTAACCTTGGTCGGTGCAGGCACATAGCCGGGAATTAGTGAGATGGGTCTTAATTAGATGTATCAAGTTTTTTAAGTTAGCTGTAGTTCTGATGTCAAAGGCCAAGGCATTCCACAATTTTGCAGTGTAAGAGGAATACAGGGAATCTCCAGAACAGTTTTTACTTCTGCTTACTTCTATTAGTGCTTTGTTGGTGGATCTTAATGTTCAAGAGTTTGTGTGAGGGATTAGGAGGCCTTGTATTGCTGGTGTCTTCTCAGGTTCATAGAACATTTGCTGGGCCATGGAGAGTTGGTTGAGGGTGAGTGGTTGGATAATTCTAACCCAGATAGCTGCTTTAGGGCCTAGCAGTGGAGTGCTCTATGGGGGGGGGGGTGCCGATGGCAAATTTTGCTATCCTGTTGTAGCAGTTGGTTAGGTTGGATTTGCAAAGGTTAGTATGAACAGGTGATGCACACAGTAGTGTTGATAGAAGATGGGTCCTAGCAATGATTGTTTTGGAGTTATTGGTCAGGAAATTTGTACATTGGTATAAGGTGCCTAGTTTCTTATGGACTTTTTTATTGTTTGGGCAATGTGTAGGTCAAATCTCAGATTTTGATCTATAACAACTCTGAGTAGCTTGGAGGATGGGACTGGTTTGATTAATGTATTGTTGCTAGATATAACTTTAAAGCAAGAGGTGTGGTATGTGGATTTAGTGGGGTGGTAAAGCATACGTTTAGTTTTACTGGGGTTAAAGGTTAACTAGGCATCAGCCAGCCATGTTTCAATGGTGTTAAAGGATTCTTGTGTTATGTTTTGAAGTTAAAGGAGGGTTGGAGCAGGCCAGATTAGCGTAGAGTTGTCTGCATACTGGATCAAGTTAAAAAGAAGAGGGCCAAGGATGGACCCTTGAGGGATGCCCTGGGTTACTGGTAATAGGGGAGATAAGGCATTATTCTACTGGAGGGCTTATTGCCGATCAGTAAAGTAGTCCTGGAACCAGGTTAAGGTGAAGTAACTTCGACTGAGTTTGATCACAGTGGTTAACAGTTTATTGTGGGATACTGTATCAAAAGCTTTTGCTAGATCTAGAAGGAAAGATGGCACCAGGTTGCCTTTGTTTCTATACTGATTGATAATGTTTGTGAAGTTAATGAGGGCTGTCGTGGTGCTATGATTGGGTTGTAAGCCATAACGGGTATTGGTGAGGAGTTTATTATTCAGGAGATGGTTTAGTATTTGAATATGAATGCACCTTTCAATGATTTTTGACAGTGGGGATAAGATTGCAATTGGTCAATATTTGGAAAAATCTGTGGTGGGTCTGCCTTTGTGAAGGGGTGTGATATTTGCAATTTTCCAGAGGGTGGGAATCTGCTGTTCAGATATGGAATGGTTGATTAGCAGGGAAACTGGTTAAGAGATGGTTTTGGCTGCTATTTTTAGATATACAATGGGGAGGTTGTCAGCTGCAAGAGTTGTGGGTTTTAGCTTGAGTAAGTGTTCGAGGATGGTATAGGTTGGGATTGGTTGTAGGGTGAAGGTGTTGTCTCTGTGGAGTAGGGAAGCAAGATTTGGTGGTGGTGTTGGGCAATTTTTGCTTGTAAGGAATTTTATGGATTCCAAGTATTTGTTAAACTGGGTGGCAGTATTTTCAGAGGGGTTGGAAGAGGTTGGTTGGGGGGGGGGTCCTAGTTTGTCCTGGTTTTAGTATTTTGTTGATTGCAGTCCAGAATTTTTGAGAGTTGTATTTATACGCAGATTGCATGCTGGTATAGTAATTCTTTTTATCTAGACTTATTTGGCTTTTTGATTTGTTTCTTAGTTGGAGATATTTCTGGTGATTTATCATTGTTTTGTTGTGGGTCCATAGGTTCATAGGTAGGTACTAGGCTATTGGCCCTAGGGCCCATATAAGCTTAACCAAAAAGGTACCCTGGCTTTCACCACCCAAGAAAATTATTTTCCTGTGCCTCTGTTGAGCAGAGTCACAGAGGTGTTCCCAGGGATGAATTTCCTATTTTCCATCCAATCATCAAGATTTTTCTTGAAGAGTGCTAATGAGGAGCTTTGTTTGATATAGATAGGTAGTTTGTTCCAGAATATGGGAAGTCTCTGGGACAGGAATCTATCCCTCCAGCATGTTCATTTTATTGTGGTGACAAAGTTTAGGTCCCTAGAGCGTGTAGCTTGGAGGGATTGGGATTTCTTTAAGTAGAGCATGTCCAGCAGCTCTGGGTTTGACATAGCTTTGTATGTTAGGCAGAGATCGCCTCTGAGTAGGCAATATGCGATAGAGTAAAGTTGGAGTTTTTTTGAGATGGTCTGCGTAGGGCATTTGTTTGAGGCTGGTAATTCTCTTTGCGAGGTATTTCTGCAGCCTTTCCAGTTGTTGTAGATGTCTTGTGAGGTACATACCAAAAGGGGCATTGTACTCTATAATGGGTCTAATGAGTGACGAGTAGAGGGGAACGAAGACCTCTTTTTTCCTGGATGAGAAACCTTTTGTGATGAGGTGTGCCACATCAAAGGATTTCCTGACTATTGTGGCAATGTGATTATCAAAGGAGAGACTACTGTCCACCTGTGTCCCAAGGTCTCTTATCACACTTTCAGTGTTAAGTAGACTACCACCTATATAGTAGTTCATGGGTACAGAGTTTTTACCAAAGGGGATGACAATGCACTTTTTGGTATTGAGCTTGAGGCCATGGTTTTGTCACCAGGCATATGTCTCAGTGAGGCCCTTTTGTAGGATGTCCACATTGTTAGGAGTTTTGATTATGGCTCCTAGTTTGCAGTCATCTGCGAACTTCATTAGCCAAAGACCTTCTGTGTTAGCCTGTACTTCAGAGAAGTAGATACCAAACAGGAGAGGACCCAGGACTGAACCCTGTGGTACTCCACTTGTCACTAGTCTGAAGTCAGATTTAGAGTCTGCTACTTTCACAGTGTGGGTTCTGTCAGTGAGACAGTTGGCAACCCATCTTGTGACATAGGGATTTATACCTAGTTTAGTGAGTTTATCTATAATTCCAGAGTGGGAGATGGTGTCAAAAGCCTTGGTGAGATTTAGATAGGCTGTGTGAACCAACTTAGCCTCTTCTACGGCTTTGGTGACTGCTTCAAAGAAGTCTATCAGGTTTAGGAGACATGATCTGCCTTTTACAAACCCAAACTGGGTGGGGTTCAGAGTTTGGAGATTACCCATGTCTTTGTTTATAAGTTCCATGATCATTCGTTCCATGGCCTTGCAGACCAAGCTTGTCAGGCTAATGGGGCAGTAGTTCCTGGGGTTCATGTTGGCTCCCCCTTTGTGGAGTGGGATAACCGTCACTTTGCGCCATTCAGTGGGTACAAAGCGCAAAGCCTGAGGTGAGGCTATGATTGAACATGGTGCTTAGGTGGGGTGCCAGTTCATTCTGTAGTTCATGTAGAACACAGCCTGGGATGTTGTCAGGTCCCATGGATGCTGTGTTCTTGGCTTTGGAGAGTGTGTTTTTTACCTGTGCAGCCATGATTACAGGAACTTTGCATTCTTCCGGTATAGAGATGGGCCCTTTAGGGGGCGAGAGGTTGGGTAAAGTTAGCACTGAACCTATCTGCCAGGATGTTGGCAATATCAGTTGGTTCTGTATATTTAGTGCCATTGTGCTGTAACTCAGAGCAGATCTGAGTGTTGCCATTGAGATTCTTGACATAGCTATAGAATGTTTTGTGGTCTTTAGAATCAGTAACAATTTTGTTTTCGTAACTAGCTTTGGAGGACTTTATGAGGGATCTCAGCTTCTTACTGAGGCTGACCAGGGAGTTCCTCCAATCATGGGATTTTACTCTTTTTTGCAACAGTTTCTTTCTTCTGTTGTAGAGTTTGTTTATGGCAGGGGACCACCAGATTGGCTTACTTTTTTGGAGGATAGCATCTTGGTTCTGTTAGGGATAGCATGATCCGTGCACTCATGTAAGTGCTTATGAAGTGCATTTGTGTAGGATTCAGCTGTCATACTTCTATTGTCCATCCGTCTGCCACTTCTGTCTTAAGAAGCGTGAAGTTGGCTTTGGAGCAATTTGTTACTGTGGTTTCCCAAATGGGGGTTGGGGGCCGGATGTGGATGTTTAGGGTGATTAGCTTGTGGTCAGATCTGACCAACGAGGAATTGACCTCTGGTGTGGAATACCGGTCACCCATGTTGGTAATGACCAGGTCTAGGATATTGCTTCCCCTGGGGGGAGTGTGGATAAGTTGATCCAAGGCATTGGAATTTATGAATTCCAGAAAACGTTGAGCAAAAGAGTTGGTACATGAGTAGTTTTCCCAATTAATGGTGGGGTAGTTGAAATTGTCCAATTATTAGGGTGTTGGGTTGTACCCTAATTTTTTTCCAGTGTATCAAGAAAGGAGGAGTGGGAATCCTGGGGCATAGTGCGGGATCTGTAGCAAGTTACAGTTTGGATTGTGGTCTTGCCCAGAGTTAGTTACACTTGGATAATCTTGGATGCATTATGCTGAGCAACTAGCCTGGAGGTGTGGATATCCTTAATGAATATGGACACACCTCCACCTTTAGTGTTATGGTTCAGGTTAGGTGGCCAAAAGGTGTGGTATGAATTATAGCCTGGTAATGCAGGGGTGCTCTCTGGAGCCTTGAACCAGGTCTGTGCTACTGCATAGATGTCAATGTTCTCCATTTTAAGGAGTGCCTCGAGTGAGTGCATTTTGAGGTTTAGACTTCTAGCATTGAGTAGCATTACCCTCAGATTTTGCTTGCTTGTACCTGTTACAGTGATGAATTTGTCATTTGAACCTTGCCTAAAAAAGGCAGTATAGGGGTGGCAAGAGCCTTAGCCAGTATCCAGAATCCCAAGGGCGACAGGTGCAGGCCATCTCTGGCAAAGCATCATGGTCTGTCGATCATGTCATCCCAGGCAGACAGATACTGGATCCCCTTAGAATGACACTAGAAGCTTAGCCAGTTGTTGAAGTAAATCATTTTGTCCTTGTACTGTGGTATAATTCTGGGTGATGGCAGGATGCTACTCAGGGCTAGGGTCATACCTGCCTGGGCTACAAGATCGGAGAGTTCCTCCATGTGTCTTTTCATGTAGTCCAGGGAGGTACTTCTCAGGTCATTCACACCAACATGGACAATGACAGAGTCATATTTGTACTTGTTGTGGACTGATCTGAGTGCATGCATTATGTGGCAGATCCTGGCACCCGACAGGCAGCTGACAGTAACTTTTTCCTTGTTTAGCCTAGTGAGTGGAACATCAGTGTGCCTGACTATAGAGTCACCTTGTTTTGTCCCTTTCTTTTAGGAGTGCTTTTCTTTGCTTGGAGAGGCAGGGAGAGTAATTAGCCTTTGTTCGTACTGTTGTGATGGGAGCCATGCTACTGAGGATGTCTAAGAAGGTGGAATTGAAGTAATTGACTGCACTATCTGGGGGTAGTGTATTGTGGAAGTTCCAATTGCAGAGCTTGAGGGATAATATGAAGCCTTGAAGCCTGAAGTTTTTAGTATTTTGAACTTAATGGATATATTTTTTTTTGTAGGGTTTGCTTGATGACGGATAATATAAGTTGGTAGGTGGTCACTTTGAGAGTTGGGGTGTCTACCGGTGTTATAGGAAAGAATGGGGTAGTTAGTGAGAATCCAGACAAGGACTGATTCCATTTTGGTTACTTTATCAATCCTTGTTGTGGCTTGAATTAAGTGGGTAAAACCGTGAAGGCTGATATGACTGGCTGGATGCTCAGAGTTGCAAGAGTACCAATTAATATTAAAGTCCCCTAGTATGATGGTCTCATGAGGGATGCATTTAGTAGTCCACTGTAATATGGATTAGAGTTTGTGAATATTGTCACCAGAGGGGAATACAGATTCCAATAACGTTTGTATTTTTGTTCGGATTTATTTTTATTTTAACCAAGTGTATTTCTGCGTTAGAAATATTTGGGGGAGAATGGTTGATATTGTCTATTCTGCGGTTGTTTTTGAAGAGTAAGGTGATACCTCCACCTCTTTTAGATTTCCTGTCTTGCCTATAAATATTGTAATGAGGGGGAAAAATTTCATTATCTGAAATATCTGGTTTAAGCCAAGTTTTGGTTAGGAGGACTATGTCAGGCGAGTATAGAGATAGGTTTGCATGAAGTTCCTGAATTTTATTAAGGATGCTTTATATGTTTAAGTCTATTGTGAGCAGGTTGTTGCTTTTTATGGGAAGGTTAGGAAGGTTCTGTTGTGGGTTGTTAATGTTGTTTTGATTTAGTGTGGGTCCAGGGTTAAGGTATATGTCTATGCTAAGGATAAACAAGGATGCTATTAGATAAATATATTTTAGTTATTTAAGTATTGTTTTATTATATTGGGAGGGTTACATGTGGAGTGGTATTGTATGGGAGCCATCTGAGTGAGGCAAAGTCTATATTTGCGTAATTGTAGATGACTGGGTTAATTATTAGTGGGGTAGTTTTTGTATTGTTGGGTTTTTGTGTCGGGGTGAGTGAAGGTGTGAGTGATAGGATGCAGTGTGGGTGTATGTTTAGCATGGTAGGTTGCAATATGGGCGAGGAATGAAAGTTAGTATAGTTAAGCAGTGAGTTATAATTTTGTGTTGGAGTATGTGGGTGAATGGTGGAATAATGATGGATATGAGTTAGGTTGCTGAGGTGGAAAGATTGGGAAAGTGTTTTTAATGCTGGGGTGGAAGTACGTGAAGTGTTAGGTAATGTGTGAGTGTTGGATGGGGGAGTGGCTAGAGTATAATAGTTTAAGTGGGAGTGTCCTGAGAGTGGAAGCAAGGGGAGGAGTATGAGAGCTTTGCATTGGATGGATAGAGTTTGGGTGTGGTTAGGTAAGTAGAAATCTAATTGATATGGGGGTGGGTGAGAATGGGGGTAGTGTAAGGGAGCGGAGTGAGCAGAGTGCAGCGAGGGTGAATGGAGTGGGACTGAACCACCTAGTTCATGGCTGTCTTCAAAAACAACCAGTAAGCAGCTTAACCAATGAATGTTTTTCACTAAGTTTGCAAGATTAATTTGCGTGCTGACAGTATGTTTCAGAACCAGCTGATATTGTATTGAGATCAAGTGGGACAATTATAGTGGAGGTTGTCTGAAGTTATCTGGGCATTAATCAGGGGAGATACTTCGGGCAGAAGTTTAGCTAAGTCCAACAGGCTAAAAAGAGAAGGTAAAAAACAGTGGGCAGGGGGGAAGGGATTTCCAGCGATGTACTATAGTTGACTGTGGTGCCAGCAGAATAACAATGGATATGCAGTATAGATTGTGACAAAAATGCAGGGATTTATCATTAATTCCGTGAAGAGTCTGCACTGTTGAGACACTGGGACCTTTGGTTGTAAACCTGACACAGTTGTTGGAGTGCAGAATCACAGCTTAGCACCTAGAAAAATACAGAAGGAGAGCAGCGTCTTGAGTGCATAGAAGTGTTGCTAGGTAGAGAGTGAGGGAGGTGGTAGTGGAAGTGGGGGAGAGAGAGTTAAACATGGAAGAGAAATGGTTAAGGAATCAGAAGAGAAGAAAGAAACTGGAGTATGAAATTGAGGATGATAAGTTAAGGGGAGAGGTGGGTGTTAGCTAGTGAGAGGAAAGAAGGAAACATATATGCATGCAGGCTACATAGACAGGGTGGATAAGTTTAGCATAACAAAATTATCATCAACATTAGACCATACAGAGCATAGTTTATAAATATAAGCAATTTACCAACTCTAGACAAAGCATTTTTTAACCACATCAGCAGTGTACCAACTCTAGACAAAGTGGTGTAATTATAAAAAGCTATGCTTCAAAACAACCTGTAGCAGTATTATTAGATAATGCTTTTAGCCTTAACCTTAGTTTTCTGCTTGTACTATGTATAGGAGTCTTGACTGTATAGCTCTGAAATACCCCTTCAGATTGAGTAATGTCAATCCACCCTGTTCTACTGGAAGACTCAGTTTATCCCACTTGACTCTTGCTGTCTTCCCCTCACAGATAAAGTCCTTCACCTCTTTATTAATTGCTATCCACAACTTCTCCTCTGGTTGATAAAATTATACCTGACCTGTGTATAAGACTAAAGGGACTAAAATCATTTTAACTGCTTCTATCTTACTATCCATATCCATCTAACAAAGCATTTTCTAAGTTTTTGTATTATCTTTTCTTTAGTCTCTTCCCACATATAGCTGCCACATTAGAATCATTTTAATCCAGACTCCTAAATACTTAATTTTATCATGCCCATATAAATATGGATATCCCAGAACAATTCATGTGTGGGTACATAATTTACAGCTATTCCCTTTGTTTTAGCTTCATTAATTTTGTATCCTGAAAAGATCTGAAACTGTCTCAAAATGTTCCACAACACTGTAATGTCTCTTTCTGGTTTTGTCAGGTATAAAATACTATCATCCTCAAATAAAGTTGGCTTTTCTTGACTATCATACCAATTATATCCTTGAATTTCTGAGCCCTTTATTTTCTTTGCCAATGGTTCTAAATATAATGCAAATAATAAAGGGGAATGAGGACACCCCTGCTTAATTCCTCTGCTCAAGGAGAAATTATCAGCGAGGACCCCACCTAGTTTCCTTTTTGCCTCTGATCCCTCATATGTCCTCCTAATCAACCTTATATTTTTTTCAGGAAATTAAAATGCTTCCACTGCCCTGCTCATTAAGTCCCAGCTTACTCTGTTAAATGCTTTCTTTGCATCATGACCCACCAACAACAATAATGGTATTTTCTTACATTCTGCTTCCTTCTGGATCATCAATGTTCTGTTAATGTAGTGAAATGTTTGCCTCCCCTCCATAAAGCCACACTGATCCATACCTATCTGTTTTGGCATCCCCTTTGCCATTTTTTTAGCCTTTGTAGATAAGGACACTTTGTAATCATGGTTTAGTACTGAAATGGGCCTGTATGAAGCCTGATCTGATGGAGCCTTACCCTCTTTAGGTATTACAGCTCCCACTGCTTTCTTCCAGGATGTTGGTACTTCTCCTCCTCTTAAAATGCAGTTAAACAAAACCTTCCAGATTTTTATCATTTTTTTCCTCCTAGCTTCCAAACTTCCACAAGAATACCATCTGTTTCTGGGGACTTTCCTGTAGATTGGTTATACATCCCAATTTTTACCTCATCTCCTCCTATCCTAACCATTAGTAATCAAGCCTCATCTGCTTCTAACCTTGACATATTTAATTCTTCCATAAACATTTACATCTGTATCTTTTCTTGATTTTCATATTTCTCTGCTATATAGAGATTCTCCTAGAATTTCCAAAATATTTCTAATACCTCCACGGGATCTCTTGTTACCTTCCTTGTTATAGGCTCTCTATGTTTGGTAACAGCCCTTTCTACTTTCTGTTACCTGAGTTTTTATGCTAAAAGTTTTTGTGCTCTAGCATGATTATCAAAATAAAGTTGCTTAACAGCAATCTTTCTAAACTCATGCATATTATCAAGGTAATCCCTTATTTTCTGCCTAGCATTCTGCAGTTGATTCTCTTCTTTTTTTGTGAGATTCTCCCTAATCTGCAATACTTTAACATCGGTCAGTCCCTCTAAATAATTATTGTTATTTCTTAACCATAGCTCCCATTCTTTTATTTCTACCCTATTTTTAAACACCACCTTAATTTTATCCCACTCCCTAGCTTTATTTTCAGAAGAAATTTCTATCCTCTCTAACAGCTCCTGAATAATCTCCACTACTCATTCTTTAAATTCCTCTATTTTCAAAAGATAGGTGGGAAAGTGCCAATGTCTCATTTTTATTTCATTATGCTGTGCTTTTATTTTAGCTATTATTGGCACATGATCTGAAATAGTTATTGGATGAGTATCAAGACTTTCAATTTAAATGCACATGTTCCTGTGAAATGTAAATTCTGTCTAGCCTAGCCCAGTTTTTATATCTTGGAGAATAATATGTAAATTCACTCCAAATTCCTATTACTGAATTCACATCTTCCATGCCAAATATTTAATACATTTCTTCAAAATCTACCATCCTTTGTTATATTTTTCCTTCTGGGCCCACCAGACTGATCTTCACTGCTGCAAATCAAATTCCAGTCCCCACTTATAAGTAATATTCCTTGTTGAAAAACGATTATTTCTCCCATAATTTTCTTAAACTCCATTGTAGCAGTTTTAGGTGGAATGTAAAAACATACCAGTGTAATCCTCCTCCCTTGCCAGTAGCTCATTAGCACTACATACCTGCCATTATTATATTTTTATCTTCCTCTAGCACTGTCGGAACTCCTCTTGCAATTAATATAAGTAGTCCTGTTTTCCATTGTTCCAGGTATTCCAATGAATAACCATCATGAAAACCTTTCTTTATCAAATTCACATGTTCAGTTCTTTCAAAGTGTGTCTCGTGTAACATAACTCTTTTCACCCTACAGTTTTTAATATAGTTCTCTACTCTTTCTTGTTTGTACTTGGGTTATTGATATTTAAAGACATTACAGAAAGCATCATTGTATTAAAAAGTTATTATTCCCACCTTTTATGTAGAATACCTTTTCTGTTAAATGTCTAGTTCCAGCTTTTGTGTTACATGCTTACACTGTTTGGCAGGTTGAACATTTATACAGTTGTTTCTTGTCATATCCATTTGAGCCTATGTCACATCTTACAAAACTTGTTGTTTTATTGAAAGGCATCAAAACCAAAAAAACACCCACTACCCTCCAAAAACCTATTAACTTAATACTAACACACAAAACTATGTACAACTTCAAATATTGAAGTTTTACCCGCCCAATAGGAACAAAAGCCCGAAACTGACAGCCACACTCATAGACTTGAGTTAACCTAAAGGAAAGGTTATCTATGCTAAGATGCATGGTGCAGCTTATGCTTCTACTAAGTGCTAATTGGTTTTGTCTTTTCTTACTAGCTCTTCCAGCTGGGAAAACCCAACTTAACTTGAGTGTTTCAGCCATTACACACAGAGCTATCTGAGGAGGAACAGCTGATCTGTGATATATAGCAATACGTAGCCTGATTTTTGCTTGTTTGTAGTAGTTATTGCTTATTCTAGATATTTATATAAATTTTATTGTATACTGCATACTTGTACTGTATTTCATAGCTATTGGCTCACTTGTGATAAACATTTATGTAGTGTTTTCTGCCTAAAATAGTTTAAGTCATAGCTATAATATTGTCCATATTCCTGATTGTGTTTGTGATAAACATTTCTGCAGTGTGTTCTGCCTAAAATAGTTTAGGTCATAGCTATAATATTACCCATATTCCTGATTGTGTTTGTGATAAACATTTCTGCAGTGTGTTCTGCCTAAAATAGTTTAGGTAGTAGCTGTAATATTCTCCATATTCCTGATTGTGTTGTGGGCCTAGTTGTTTGTTAGAGGCTGTTTTTTGAGCTCATTGTCCAGGCCATCTTAGTTAGCAAAGACCATCCCCCACTTCAGTGAGAGTTTAGTGTTTATGGTCATTGTCTAGTTGGGTTGTCAGGGCTACGGCTTGGAGAAAGCACCTCATTGGTTCTATTGAGCTTTTTTAAAGTTGTTTCAGGTTTCAACTTTCTGTTAAGAAGTTAACTTGAGTGTTTCAGTCATTGCACACAGATCTATCTGAGGAGGAGCAGCTGATCTGTGATATATAGCAATAAGTACCCTTTTTTTTGCTTATTTATAGTAGTTATTGCTTGTTCTAGATATTTATAGCAATTTTATTGTATACTGCATACTTGTACAGTATTTCATAGCTATTGGCTCACTTGTGATAAACATTTCTGTAGTGTTTTCTCCTACCCTCCTTCCCTATTGGCATCTTGTCTTTATACTTGCTGGCCTTGCAGTTGCCCGCCCCTACTCTAAATTTGATCTTGGACACTCCCCCCAGTCTAGTGTCATTAGCTTATTCTACCTAATATAGAGAGAACATCTGAGAAGGCCAACCCACTTAGTTTTTTTTCCTTCTGTTCCTCCTTTCTCCCTTTCTTAAAAAAAAAATTGCCTGAATATCCTTGTATTCTGACAGTGCTTCTCAAACATTTTGGAAATATAGAGTATATTTTAGTGCATTTATTAAAACTGTATTTGCCTTAATATTGCTACAACTCAAGTGCTCTAGGTTGCACTGCATCTGAATTGTTTTAGTGTGTTTTAGGTGCTTTTCTGCATATATAGACTTTTCTGTATATGTAAACTAGCTACTTATTCTACTATATTACTGCCTCTTACATAATTTTTCAGTTGTGCACTTGCCTTGCTTCATTTAAAAAGTTTTAAATTGCTAATTTTGTAGAGTTTTAATTGTATTTACTGTTTAGGGCTACACACTTAAGTGTGTTAGCCTTTTCTGTGTTTACTTAGTGTATTATTGCATTGTTTAGCCTGTTTTAACAAAAACAAATACTATCTTGTTTGCTTGTTTCCCGCTTTTCCTAGATAGTAGTCCAGATCCCAGGCTTTGCTGGTTTCAGGACTTTATTTTCTGTGTTCAGAGCTATCCAGACCTTGCTGTGGTAGAGGGAAGTCCTACCACTTACCAGTGGGAGTTGTGATCATTGCACTGCCTGTCTAACACTAGAGGAGTGGTTTCTAGCTCTGAAATTGTACTTTTAGCCATTTTGGGCTGATTCCTATCCCTTTCAACTTTCTGGCTTAAAAACAAGCGTGTTTGTGCATTGTTTGCATCGTGCAGCACCGTGGGGCTACGGTTAAAGTATTCCAGGTGCCAGAAAGTCTGCTCTTCAAATTTTCCCTTAGAACTAGTTGGTGTCTCAGTAGTAGCACTAAAATCTGAACCCCTGTGACTAGCACTTGCTCTAGAACCTGCTGGAAAGCACTAGGAAGCCTTAAACTGATACAAGCACTCAACTCTCCTAGTTAATAAGGATAAATTAATCGTAGGCACTAAACAGCCTATAATTGCAAAGTACCTTGCAAAGGTAAGGGAAAACAGCTCTTGTACTTTACAAAAAAGCACCTAAACAGGCATGTCCAATGGTCAGCTTGCAGTGATTTCTCCTGTCCACCTGGTGAATCTGGGCATACTGGAGCAATGCAGCAACTGCTTCATGTACACAGACTACCCTGTCCTCCTACTACCCAACAATACAACCTGCGAGAGATGCACTTACATAGCCAAACTGGAAGCAAAACTCTCCGGCCAAGATTGTGCTAGACAGTCAAGAGGAGAAAGTTAAATACTGCACTACACCTCAAGCAACACATAGCCCTTCAAAACCCACAACATCAACACCCACACATAGCAACACTAAGCCCACATATGCAGAGGCCCTTAACACTAACCTGTCCAAGCAAAAGGATCTCTGAAGCTGAAATGCAAAAAAAACACCAGTCACAACCAAAGTGACACATAGCTCACAACACCAGTGTGCCACCCAACAACAGCCCCCAAGGCAAGACAATGTACCCAACACTTTAGTCATAGGTGACTCTATAGTCAGGCACACTGATGTCCCACTCACCAGGCTGAACAAGGAGAAAATTACAGTCAGCTGCCTGTCGGGTGCCAGGATGTGCCACATAATGCATGCACTCAAGTCACTCCACAATAAGTACAAATATGACTCTGTCATTGTCCATGTTGGAGTGAATGACTTGAGACATACCTCCCTGGACTACATGAAAAGAGATATGGAAGAGCTCTCGGATCATGTGGCCCAGGCAGGCAGGTATGACCCTAGCCCTGAGTAGCATCCTGCCATCACCCAGAATTATACCACAGTCTAAGGACAGAATGATTGACTTCAACAATTGGCTAAGCTTCTGGTGTCATTCAAAGACGATCCAGTATCTGTCTGCCTGGGACGACATGATCGACAAATCATGATGCTTTGCCAGAAATGGTCTGCACCTGTCACCCCTGGGATTCAGTTTATTGACTAAAGCTCTTGCCATCCCTATAGTGTCTTTTTTAGGCAAGGTTCAAAGGACAAAACCACCACCATAACAGATACAAGCATGCAAAATCTGAAGGTAATGCTACTCAATGCTAGAAGTCTAAACCTCAAAATGCACTCTCTTGAGGCACACCTAAAAATCGAGGACATCAACATCTGTGCAGTAACTCTGAGACCTGGTTCAAGGCTCCAAAAACCACCCCTGTAATACCAGGCTACAACTCTTACCACACTTTTCGGCCACCAAACCAAGACTGAAACACTAAAGGTTGAGGAGTGTCCATATTCACCAAGGATATTCATACCTCCAGGCGAGTTGCCCAACACAATGCATCTGAAATTCTTCAGGTGCAACTAACAGCTAGGTAAGACTGCAATCCAAACTGTAGCTTGCTACAGATCCCCCACCATGCCCCAAAATTCTCGCTACACCTTTCTAAACATACTGGAAAATATTAAGATACAACCAAACACTCTAATACTAGGTGATTTAAACTACCCTGCCATTAACTGGGAAAACTACTCGGGTACCAACACCTTTTCCTAAAGGTTCTTGGAATTCATAAATTCCAACACCCTGGATCAACTAATCCACTGTCCCACCAAGGGCTCCAATATCCTAAACCTGGTCATTATCAACATGGGAGATAGATGCTCTACACCAGTGGTCACCCCCTCATTAGTCAGGTCTGACCATAAGCAAATCAGCCTTGACATCCACATCCCATCCCCACCCCCCAGTAAGGAAAGCTTTGTAAAAAACTTCTCCAAAGCCAACTTCATGCTGCTCAAGTCAGAAGTGACAAACGTCATGACACCCATGCAGACGGGAGCTGAAAGTTCAACTGCTGAATCTTACACTAAGGCACTGTACGAGCACATCCACTAGTGCATAAATCGTGCCATCCCAAATAGAACCAAGACGCACTCCTCTGAAAAAAGGAAGCAAATCTGGTGGTCCCCTGCCATAAACAAACTATACAACAGAAGAAAGAAACTCTTGCAGAAAAGAGGAAAATCCCAGAATGCAAAAAACTCCCTTACCAGCCTCAGTAAGAAGCTGAGATCCCTCATAAAATCCTCCAAAGCTAGTTACGAAAATAAAATTGCCAAAGATTCCAAAGACAACCACAAGGCATTCTATAGTTATGTTAAGAATCTAAATGGCAATGCTCAGATCTGCTCTGAGCTACAACAGAATGGCATTAAATATACTGATCCCAAGAATATTGCCAATATCCTGACACATCGATTTAGTGCCAACATCACACCCCCTCACCCTGTAAAGGGCCCATCTCAATACAAAAGATTGCCAAATTCTGGTAATCTAGGCCACACAGGTAGAAACCGCACTCTCCAAAGCTAAGAATACAGCATCCATGGGACCAGATGACATCCTGGGCTGTGTACTACATGAACTACAAAATGAACTGGCACCTCACCTAAGTGTCATGTTTAATCATAGCCTCACCTCAGGCTTCGTGCCTACTGAGTGGCACACAGCTACAGTTATCCCACTCCACAAGGGGGGATCCACCTTGGATCCCGGGAACTAGCATCCCATCAGTCTGACGAGCCTGATCTGCAAGGGTATGGAACACATTATCATGGAACTTATAAATAAAGACATTGGCAACCTTCAAACACTGGACCCCACCCAGTCTGGGTTTGTGAAGGGCCGATCTTGTCTCCTGAACCTGATTGACTTCTTCAAATCAGTCTCCAGAGCTGTGGACAAGGGTAAGGCAGTACACACAGCCTATCTGGACCTCACCAGGGCCTTCGACACCATCCCCCACTCTGGAATCATAGATAAACTTACTAAGCTGGGCATAAATCCCTATGTCACTCGATGGGTTGCCAACTGGCTTACTGACAGAACCCAAACTGTAAAAGTAGCCGACTCCAAATTCAGATCCAGACAAGTGACAAGTGACAAATGGAGTACCTCAGGGTTTAGTGCTGGGACAGCTCTTGTTTGGCATTGACTTCTCTGAAGTACAGGCCAACACTAAGAGACTCTGGCTGACAAAGTTCGTAGATGACTGCAAACTGGGAGCCATTATTGAATCCCCAAATGATGTGAATATTCTACAAAAGGACCTTACAGAAACAGATGCTTGGTGCCAGAGCCATGGGCTCAAGCTTAATGCCAAGAAACGTATAGATGTTCTTCGTCTCCCATTGCTGCAGTCCTTACATATGGGTATTTCGCTGTCCACCATCGGCCCGAATACCAAAGGGCTAGAACCCGCATCGGTCATCAGCGCCCGAGACTGACGTCAGTACGTGCCAGTACAAATGCGCATGACCGACGCCATAACCTCAGTCTTTCTTGCCGCGTGGTCCTAAGCAGAAGCAGCTTTTGCAAGTGCCGTTCGGCGTTCTGGAATTGTCGGTTTTCGAGTTTCAGACCGGAGACCAAGTTGGGCTAAGTACCCCGTTGGGGACACTTTTGTCTTTTTCTTGCCTCAGTATTGACGGATGTCAGAAAAAGTTAATAACTGTATTTCTTGTGGGAAACAGATTCCTCATAGGGATTACCATTCACTCTGCATTCCTTGTTTAGGGCCTGAGCACGACGTTGTTGGGTGTCGCTTTTGTGCTACTTTTAACAAGCGTACTATTAAACGTCGGTTGGACTGTGCTAGGCTGGTGTTTGGTAAACGTTGTAATTATAACATGCCATTGGATTCTCCGACGACTGGTTCTTCTAAGAAACGCAAAGAAAAGTCTTTGCGGTCCAAACAGGATGAGGCGTCCACTCCGGACGCCGGTTCTGTAGTACCACTGGCTACTTCTGCGGCTCCTTCTGAAAGTTTACCTGAGTCTCAAGGGGAGCCTTTGTTACTGCAGGAAGTGGCTTCTCCTGTGTTAGGCCAGGCTGAGAGTGCTTCTTTAATGTCAGTGGTTCCCTCCCCACATAGGGTAGTTAGGCCTCCTCCTTCTCAAAGCAGGGCCCATTCTAAGTCTAAGTCTGCCCCTGCTGGTGCTAGTCCCCAGGGTCCAGCTCCTAGGAAGCACATGTTAAAGATGGCTGAAGATTTGATTACTTTAATTAGGGGTTCTATGCCCCCCCCCTGCGAAGAGGCCCAGGGTAGAGACAGAGTTGGAGGGTTTGGTTCAGTCTTCCAATGAGTCAGATTCCTCTGTAGAAGAACTTCAGGATTTCCCTCCTTATTCTGATTCGGAGGCTGAGGACTCTACTCCCTCTGCGTCCCCTCCAGAAGATTTTTCTTTCTCTGAGACTTTGCATTCCATGAGGGAACATTTCAAATGGGAGGGCCAGGATTATTCTGATTCTCGTAAAAGACTAAGAGAATTCTTGTTTTTGCCTCAACATAGGCCCTTGGCTATTCCCCCTGTACTGGATGTTGTTCAGGATGTGTTTTCTGAGGCTGCCCTTAACCCAGATTCTCTGCACATCACTCTTCGAGCACAGTTTCTGCCAGGAGCACAAAATTCTTTAGCAGATGTTCTGAGCAGACAGATTGTGGATCCTCACGAATGGAAATTGGACCCTCAGGTATTTCTTCAGTTGACAATGGCTTGGGGAACTCCGGACATAGATCTGTTCGCTTCTCCTCTGAATTTCCAACTGCCACTGTTTTGCACAAGGCTATTTCATCCAAAAGCCTGGAAAATAGATGCACTATCCTTCAGTTGGAGCAACCTTCACGTGTATGCTTTTCCTCCTTTGCCTCTTCTTCCAAAGGTGCTGTTGAAAGTCAGGAGGGACAAACCTTGCATGATCCTTATAGCACCGGATTGGCCTCGTCAGCATTGGTACCCTCTGTTGAGGAGCTTAGTTCAGGTACCACCTTGGCCATTACCACAGATTCCTCACTTATTGTCTCAGGAAAACAATCATTTTCTCAATGTCAGGGTGCAATCCCTACATCTGACAGCCTGGCGCATTCTGTTTTAGAGAAGGAGGACCTTCAGCTCCCTCAACAAGTTTTGGATGTTATTTTGGAAGCCAGGCGTCCTAGTACTCAAAAAGTTTATGCTGGTAAATGGAAGAGATTTTTTCTTTGGAGTTCAGCTAAAGGCTTTGATGTCGAATTGCCTAATTTGAGTTGTACATTGCAATATTTGACTATTTTATTGGACAAGGGTTTGTCCTTCTCTTCTGTAAAAGTGCATGCTGCAGCTATTTCTGCTCACTATGATTGTGACCCTCCTTTATTTTCACATCCATTGGTTAAACAGTTTCTTAGAGGGGCAAAGAATATCAGACCCCCATGGAGGGCTCCTACTCCTACCTGGGATCTTAATTTTGTTTTGGAAAAGCTGACTCTGCCTCCTTTTGAACCTGCAGCTACAGTTGAATTGCAGTTGTTGTCTTGGAAGACTGCTTTTTTGTTGGCTGTTACTTCTGCTAGAAGGGTATCTGAATTACAGGCCCTCATGGCAGTGGAACCTTTTCTGATTTTTCACAATGACAGAGTTTCCTTACGTACTAATCCTACTTTTCTGCCTAAAGTGATTTCTAATGTGGTATTGAACCAATCTATACATTTGCCTACTTTTATGCTAACCCCAAAATGAAGGGGAAAAAGTTTTGCATTCTTTGGATGTACATAGGCAGTTGAGGTATTATTTGAGCAGAACCAAAGAGTTCAGAAGATCTCAACAATTATTTGTTTCTTTTGCTTTGACTTCACGAGGGAAAGCTGTCTCAAACAAACTATTTCCAAGTGGATTAGCCATTGTATTGCTTTTTGTTACTCTCATCATGGAGAGGATGTTCCAGCTGGGATCAGGCCTCATTCTACTAGGGCTACGGCCACTTCTACTGCTTTTTTGAGAGGGGTAGCTACTAAAGACATTCTAGAAGCAGCTACTTGGAGTTCTGTACATACCTTTACAAAGCATTATCATTTACCTCTTTATTCTAGGTCTAGGGCTGGGTTTGCTACTGCAATCTTACAGGGCATGTCAGCAGCTCCTAATGCTATTTAGTTGACCAGCCTCCCTTTTTTCCATTGCTCTGGGATTCTACCCATATGTAAGGACTGCAGCAATGGGAGACGAAGAACATAGTACAGTTTTGTACCTACCATAAATGTAGATGTTCGAGGATCTCCATTGCTGCAGTCCAATTTCCCCCCCCTCCTTCCCCCTTTTTCTTTTTAGGTTGGGGTTTGGGTGGTGTTTTTTGCATTCTGACATCTGAGGCAAGAAAGACTGAGGTTATGGCGTCGGTCATGCGCATTTGTACTGGCACGTACTGACGCCAGTCTCGGGCGCCGATGACCGACGCCGGTTCTAGCCCTTTGGTATTCGGGCCGATGGTGGACAGCGGAATACCCATATGTAAGGACTGCAGCAATGGAGATCCTCGAACATCTACATTTATGGTAGGTACAAAACTGTACTTTATCCCCTTTGGGAAAAAACATTTACCCATGAATTACCACATAGGTGGCAGTACACTAAACACCAGAAGTGTGATGAGGGACTTAGGGACACAGGTGGACAGTGGTTTCACCTTTGATAACTACATCACCACAACAGTCAGGAAATCCTTCTATGTGGCACACCTCATCACTAAGGGCTTTTCATCCAGAAAAAAGGAGGTCATTGTCCCACTGTACTCATCCCTCATTAGACCCATTATGGAGTACAATGCCCTATTTGGTATGCAACTCACAAGACATCTGCAACAGCTGGAAAGGCCACAGAAATATCTCACTAAAAGAATCACAGGCCTAAAGCAGATGCCCTATGCTGACCGTGTAAAAAAACTCCAGCTATACTCTGTGGCATATCGTCTACTCAGAGGTGATCTCTGCTTAACATAGAAGGCCATGTCAAACCCTGAGCTACTGGACATGCTCCACTTAAAGAAATCTCAATCTCTCAGAGCCACACGCTCCAATGATCTAAACCTTGTCATCACAATGAACAAAACATGCTGGAGGGATAGGTTCCTGACCCAGAGACTCCCCATACTCTGGAATAGACTGCCCATACCTGTCAAGCAGAGTGCCTCCTTGGCCCTCTTCAAAAGGAACCTTGATGATTGGATGGGAGATAGGAAATCACCCCAGGGATCACGTCAGTTGCCCTGCTAGACAGGGGTCCAGGGAAATAAATATTGTGGGAATAAAATATCCAGGGAATTGTTATGGCTAGGCTTGTATAGGCCCTAGGGCCGCTAGCCTAGTACCAACCTATGAACCTATGAATGCTTTCAAAGAACATTAACTACCTTGAGAAAGTCCCTGAATGCTTTCAGAGAGCATTATTTCTTAGCCAATTTCTCTTTTTTTCTTTTTTTCTTCAGCCAATCACTCTCCACCAGATTGAAGACAGTTTCTCCTTATCAGATTATTTCCATGGAGACATGAGACCCAGACAGCTAGTTTCTCCTTACTAGATTGTTTCCATGGAAACATGAAGCCTAGCTGCAGAATTGCTACTAAGTATACACGTATTTGCTACAAAAAAGCCTCATAATATTCAATATTCTTTTTCATTTACTTGTTCTCACTTAAAAATTGTTACTAAATAAATCTAAGGCCCTTAATCCAGTCATTCCCCCATGCAGGAATGAGAAAAAGTACATTCATTTTTCTTTTGTCAAGCTTTTTAACCATTTTTTTTACATTGCAGTACCCACATTTCTTAAAATTGAACAAGAAGAAAGAGAGAAGAACAGAGAAAGAAAAGAGAAAAGAAGAACAGCAGCACCTGTTTACAGTCCTCATTGCACTTAAAAATAACTGAGAAAACTTTACTTTATAGCATGTAAAGAAAAGCACACACACCACAAAAATAGCACTATTTAAGAAAAAAATCTTTACGTACAGTTAGCTTTCTCCCTCCACTTCCCTTACTCAAATCACATTTCCAAACATTAATGACATGAAGTAGGGGATATGATTTAGAGTCCCCACAAGTCCAACAAATTCTGAAAAAATCCAATATTTCCAGATTTTCTTGTTCTGTCATATTTCACAAATATAATTATTGCAATATAATCCCATATTAAGTTACTGATTTTATTACTATATCTACTTCATTTCCAGCATACTCTCAATTTTTCTAGTCAGCTATCGTGTTCCCTTCCTTCTCTGCTCCATTTTGTGTTGAAACATTGTAAAAAGTTTCATAGATATAGCCTCACTCTAGCTTTTATTACCAGAAGAATAAGAAGCAGAATCTCCTTTTGTTTCACAGCTCACTTTCTGTTGGACAAACATTTGTATTTCTTCATTTATCAAAAAATTGTTTTGTCCCTCCAGGGAAGAATACTATGAAGATAGCTGGGTAAAGCAGTTTAAATCTCACACCTGCATCTTGACGTTCCCTGGATAGTGGAATTTACTACTCTTCTGCATGGTGTACAATGAGTAACCCTTCTCCACAAATTCTCTGCTTTCTCCTACTTTTAATACTTTGTCCTTCTGCCACAGTTTTGTCAGTATCAACTCATTCTGCTGGTAGGATTCCATGTTTACTATTAAAGGTTTAGGTTGCTTTCAAATAGCCAAGTTTGGAGCATACACATGGTGTGCCCTTTCAACTAACAACTCCTGGTGTGCAATACCAGTCTAGTTGCTTATTTGTGCTTTAATAAAATTAATGCAGTCTGTTCTTTCCAACTTCTCTGGTTTAGCTGAAACTATTGGGTTTTCCCTACATTCACTATCCTCTAATTCTATTATTTTTTGAAACATCTCTTCCTGAACAGTCTCATATTCAGCTAGCCTTTTTTATTTTGACCTCTGATTTTTGCAACTTTATCATCTCATATGAATATCTGTTTAAAGCTTCTTCTGTTTGCTCAGCTTGGTTTGATATACTCCACCAGTGCTTCATTTATTTTAACCAAGTCTGTGTGCAGTTGCCTTATATCTTCCAGTAGGTTACTGGAAGTCATGTCTGGAGATTGCTTTTTGCTGAACAGCTGCAGAACTTTCCCCAGTCAGTGTTTCTTCCTCACTTTTTGTAGCTGATTTTTTACAGGTCCTCTGTATTCTTTTTTCCTGGCATCCAGGCAGTGCACTTACTAGCCAGTTACTGAACTTTATCCATAAACACAAAAGTCTACTGTCCTTCTCTGCTGAGTTTCTGTTTTCACACTGGGAGAGCTAGAAGTAAGCTGTTACTCAATGTGCAGCCATCTTGGAAGTCCTAGCAGTACAAGATTTTGATATATATGAATCAGTTGTAACACTGCTTCAAAATACATAGTGTTATTATACTGGCTACAAATGGGGTGAGAGCTGAATGAGATTCCATAATGATCAGTATTGGTGAAGGGTGGTATGAGGAGACAGAATAGATTAATAACCTACTGTTAATATAAGAGAGAAGGGTGAAAAAGTTTGAACTAAAAATGATGATGATGATGATTATATGGAAGGTGGGTATGGGATACAAGAACGTGATCTGTAACTGCTATAAACTCTGGAAACAATAGGTAATGGTAGTAGTCACAAGGGCAAAAAAAATGTAAAACTGACAGAAATATATAGGGACAGTAAAATAATCAAGTAACTAATTTAAATCAGACAGTCTTACCCAACAGGTTCAAGAGCAGTACTGGCTTCAATGTCCATAGCAGTGGAATAATCACTACAGACAGCAATGCAGCAAAAGAAATGATCAAAAGTGATAATGAGTGCAATGAATAGTTTAAATAATAAGTTAATTTGGTATCTGCATAACTAGTAGCAGCAATGACTAAAACATAGCCTGACCCAATGGATCCTGGTGCCATAGCTGCACAACAATTGATAGAGATATTCTTAATGAATAGTTCCAAGTGCAGTAACTGTAATGCAGATAGCTGCAACCTGGTAACAGTAGAGAATCAGCACAAACAACAAAAATATATCAGATAGTGCACTCCATTACTTTCTAATGCAGTGTTGTAGATAAGCAGCTTTAAACACAATAACAGTACAGCAATCAGTAACAAGAAGCAATTCCCAGTGATCAAAAAGTACACTGGACATGGCTAAGATGGTGGCTTTTTGGCAGCACTGGTGTTCTGCTTTACAGCATTCAAATCTTTCTGGCAGGAAATTTCCTATAAAGACCAGTTCAAAAGTCTTCAAAACGAAGAAATCTCTTCTAAATGTATATCTGTAATAGTTTATCATTTTTATCCATAGTTTCCCTGTCAAAGTAAGTGACTAAATTATTGAAAAGTTACAAGATGAGCCATCAGAAATCTAACAATCATGACATTTATATCAAAAAAGAACTAAAAGCCTTGCTAAGTAATGTCAATGACATTTCAACAAAAATGGATAAACTGAACACAAAAGCAGATAATATAAATGAAATCTATAAAGCAAATTATTGAGATCATTAGCAATCTGGTTAGATTATCAGGGAGATTTTCTGGAACTGAAGAAGCACTGATTGACATAGATGGTAGAGTGTCTGAGTGTAAAAAACACACTGAAATCTTCCGCAAACAACATATGTTCTTGGGAAAGACTGATGACTTGGATAATAGATCCAGAAGAAATAAAATAATGATCAATGGCATTCCAGAGAAAGAAGTAGACAGCATGATTATTTTTTAAACTTAAGCCCTTAATCTATCAGAGGATCTTTATTTTGGGATAGAAAGGGCATATAAATCCTTGTCATATCCACCTACTATTAAATCTGGTTCCCCAGCGTAATGTTTGCTTCTAGTCAAGGCAAAGTTTCAATACAAAGAATGCATAGGCAAGTCTTCCTATTAAAACAAGTGACAGCCTAATAAGGTCTGACAGCAACTATTCATATAAAGTAATTCCCAAAAGAAAAGCTTGCCAACCATTAATTAAAAAAAACTGAAGAAAACAAGAGTAAAAATACAAGTTCTATTTCTTGCCAGAATTAAACTTTTTCTTCCTGAAAGTTAGAAGATATTTGATTCCCTCAATGATATGGTAGCCTACATAAAAAATTAAATAAAATAAAATATTGGATCAAATAGAAGATATGGATTGGTGTGCAGATTCCCTTAAAAGGCAGGCAGGTAAAACTGTCCGGAAAACAAATGATAACATTAAAAAGCTGAAGGACAAATTACTATTTAATTTAATGGCATTCAACATGAATTTTTTTTCTGCTTGCAAAACTGTAGGATTAGTCCATTTTTTTATTTCAGCATAGTATATATTTTTTGTTTACTTTATGCTTATTCCCTGTTTTAACTGCTTTATCATTCCTTACTTCTTGTCTTTTACTTGTACTGCATCAAATAACTGTTTTATATTTATGACTGTTATGTTTTGGTATTCACTTAGTATACATACAATTTTATTCTATATTTCTCAGTTATTTTATGTCTGCTTAAAAATATAAATTGCCATAGTTATAAGTGTCAATGTATGATTTATTGTTTTTATTGTATTTATGTTTCAAAACTACGGAAATCATATGGCTGAGGACCATATGATCGAAGTTTTGAAAACTTCAAACGTTTGAATGGAGATTGCCGTACAGCGTGGAATGGGAAATGTACTGTTTTCCTCCAATCTCGGGGTTGGTATATTTAATTAGCAGGGGGTATGGGGGCACAGTCCCCCACATGAGGGGTGCAGGGGGGCCCTCCTGCAAAAATGCAAGACAACATTTTTTTTTGTTTTTATTTTTTTTATTTTTCATACGAAGTTTGAAAACTTTAATCATATGGTCCTTGGCCATACGATTTTTGAAGTTTTGAAATTTCAATCATCTGAAGGGGATCTGTGTGTGTGCGTGTGTGTGTGTGTGTGTGTGTGTGTGTGTGTGTGTGTGTGTGTGTGTGTGTGTGTGTGTGTGTGTGTGTGTGTGTGTGTGTGTGTGTTTGTGTGTGCATGTGTTCTTGCCTGTTATGACCTATATCTCATCATGCATTATAGCTGTTTTTCTGCAAGAAGTTGCAGGAGAGGAGGTTCAGTGTGATGATGTCACATGTGGGGGTGACAAAGGTCAAATAAATACAACAGAAGCAGGCATTCTTCTCAAGTATAAGAGTAAGAGTCTTAAAAATGTCTCTTTTTCTCACATTGAAAGGGTCGGTCATATACTTAGCATAAACAATATTAAATCAAAATAATTCATCAAAAGAACTATTTGCAAGAACAAATTTGCATAATTAACCATCCTGCAAGCTTCCTAGTTGAAGCTGCTCATCAGCTATTAGTAGGGTTTCCACATTTTGCTCATTTGTTCCACATTATGAAGGGTAGTGCTTCACATTTTAGAGTTGTAAAGTTGAGAGCCACGTCAGCAAGAAACAAAATGATATGCAAGACTTTTGTACTGTGATTTTATATTAGCAAGATCTATTTAGATCTATTTATTATTTCAAGTGTGACTGTATTTTTGATTAAGTTGTTATTTAGTTGGTCTTCTACTTATTTATTTATTTCCTGTACTGAAGTGAACTTGCCACAGCTTCTGTATGACAGCCTGGATTTCCTGTACTTTAAATTTCAGTTAATCTACTAATTTTATTAATCTATTTTTTCTTTTTTTCTGGAACTTTTAGACAATAATAGATATTGTTTGCATTTATATTAATGAAGTTATTAAGGAGAAAAGAAAGTGTTTAATATGGTATAGTATACAAAACTTAATTTATCATCACTAATAACTGCCACAATGAAGAACTAGTACTATAACACAATAAACTTCAGTAAACTACAGTGAAATAACAATCCAACTGTGAAATAAATAAATTTATTATCATGACTTGGTTTAGCTACACTAGATTTAAACAGATTAAAACTTTTGCTTATCTGTTTCTTTATCCAATATATACATTTTCCACCTTTTCTAGTCTTCCCTAGTACATATGGGTGCTTTCTTTATTTTCAGTTTCACAACTTCTTATAAGGTTATTGTACATTGAAAAGGTCATAATTAATACACACACACACACAAACACACACACACACACACACACACACACACACACACACACACACACACACACACACACACACACACACACACACATTTATAGAATAACAAAATGACCAGTTAGCATTAAAATCCACGTTAAAAAACATACATGGTTAAGCGCTTTTACCAGTAAGACATCTTCAGAACCATGAGTAAAACTGAAAAGACAAGCTTTAAAAATGGTGGATGAACCCTATTGGTTGGCTCTTCAAGTCAGAGTTTAACTATTGGATAAAAGTAGTATTTTAGCATTCAGTCTGGGAAAGACTTATGATTGGTTCTTTTTTCACATTTCATTTGCATTTTTTATCTGATTGGTGTTTATTTCATCAAACTCATTGGTTCTGTTATGGGTGTGTGTGTGTTCATCCACTATTTTTAAAACTTGCCATTTCAGTTCCTGACTAGTCATTTTGTTATTTTATTGGTGTATGTTCCAGTGCCTGCTTGGAGCTTGTTTTTTATTACATATATTTATAGGTTCACATGTTAAGTACTTGGCTAACTGCCTTTGTGAACCCTTTTAAGCTTAGCCTTAAAGGTAAGAATCAAACCCTGTACCTTGTGTCTGTGAGCAAAACACCTTAACCATGATATATATATATATATATATATATATATATATATATATATATATATATATATATATATAGCTATATATACATATGGTCTCAAAACCTGGTCAACAAACTGCCAAAGGTCCTTGGAAAGGAAGAAGGACTACAAAAACTGTGCACTTTTGTTCCCTTTTATTTATCAAATGGGAACTTCTTCAGAAACATGGACATTCCACAAAACTCCTCTTATTTAAACAACAAAATGTCCCTCTGAAAAAAACTAATCTCCAGTAGGATTCAACATTTAAAAGGTGTCACTGTTATATCATTTCCTGGAAATATAAAAACAGTATTTGAACTGGTTGCCATAGTAATATATACCTCATTTACAATGTCTTAACTAAATATTTAAATACAAAAGACATTTTTTGCCATAAACCCTAAAACTACAAATTAAAAAAATGAAACAAATTTTTGTAAAAATTATGTACAAATAATTATAGAGCAATTAAACTAATTTGAACTTTAGTAAACACCTAACATTAGTGCCTTCATTTAAACCTGGGATTCTGTCATCTTTAAGCATAATCTTCCATACTAATTCTCAGACTTCTAAGAAACTATTGCAACCAGTAATAAACTTGTGTTGATTTATTTGTTCCAAAACAGTGAAATGAAACTTCCAAAATCCATTACATTCAAAATTGTACTTAGCTAGGAAATTTGTAAAATCAAGTTTCTTAATTGCTGCTATGTGCTCCCTTATTCTTAACCTTAACCTTCTGTAACTTTTTCAAGTATAAAACTGGGGACAGTTACGGCAAACAGCTGGATAGACTATATACTCAGTTTCCCAAGAATGCCTCTGATAAGCTTGAATGGTCCTGTTATTCAAATGCGGAAAAGTAGCACTACTGCTGTTACTAATAAACTGGCACTGCATGCAGTGTCCACATACAAAGGTGCCAGCAGTCCCAGAAAGAATCTTAGTCTCTTATAATGTCATGTTCTAACAGTACCTTTAAATTGCAGGTTCTTTGAAAAATAAATTGTGGATTATCACCTAGAATGTTGGCCAAATCAGAATTACCCTGAACATTTTTCCAGTTCTGTAAAATAATGTTCTTAAAACTTGGACCATCAGCATTAATTGGTAAAGGAAAGGCACAGGTTGTGTCAACAACAGACACTTCTCCATCCTTGCTGCTGTTATTTTTAAACCCTTTTACAAGAATAGGGGGAAAATGAGTCCATCTCTCATAAAAAATCTCATTATTTATGTCAAAAGGTTTTTCCCAAGGATAACTTCTACAAGGATCATCTCGATTAAATTGTTGACCTCAGTCTTGTACTGCTCATCAGTACTAATGATCCTACTTAACCAAATTACTTGGCCCCTAAAGACATTAAGTTTTATTTGTCAAGGATGGTGGCTCTGAAAGTGCAAATAAGCGTTGGTGAAAGTAACCTTCCTGTGCACTGTACTGTGGAAATAAGATAATTTAATTTCCATTTCTGTTTCAAGGACCGGAAATTTCTATTTCAAGGACTGGAAATTACACTTTGGTACCTATCTTTCCCACAGTAAATTGTAACCATGGAATACTGAAATTAACCTCTTTAACAAAATCTTCCAGAGCACCAGTGCTACCCCCCCAGATATAAAAAAGAGGTCATCCATGTATCTTCGATAATACTTAACATATTTAAATAATGATGACTTAACTAAAAAGGAACACACCTACCAGCATATTACAAGATATATATATATATATATATATATATATATATATATATATATATATATAGTTATTTTTTTATAGTTTTTTCATCTGAACATAACAGTGAGAAGGTGGGCTGATTATAATAGTCTTTGATATAATGTCTTACATTAACTTTTAATAGCTAAAAGCTTTTGGTTTATTCCTGATTTGAGATGTTTCATACCTTGTATGTATCTTACCTACCAGCATATTACAAGATATATATATATATATATATATATATATATATATATATATATATATATATAGTTATTTTTTTATAGTTTTTCATCTGAACATAACAGTAAGAAGGTGGGCTGATTATAATAGTCTTTGATATAATGTCTTACATTAACTTTTAATAGCTAAAAGCTTTTGGTTTATTCCTGATTTGAGATGTTTCATACCTTGTATGTATCTTTTGAATTCTAATGAGTTCTCTTTTCAATATTTCTGTCCTGTTTAATTGCCTTTAAATCTGGAAAAGACAGACTTGCACATTGTAATTGTCTTTTTACACATTGTTCCTGGTTTCTAATAAAGTTGCTTTTTTGTGCAAATGATGTTTTTCTTACTATACCTAGGATTCCCACATCAGCCAGAGCCCTTTCTAACTTTAGCAATATAATCAATCTTATTGATATTAATGAATTCACTGAAGCAAACTCTTTATTTTTTATTTCTATAGGTTTGGCACTAAATCCATAACTAATAAGGTTTACATTTGCTGTGATTTAATCTCCAGGCTAGAACTAGTTAAGATAATTACTTGTCCTATCTCAGAGTACAGTGTTATTATTTTCTTGTTTGTAGTTAACCGAAGGAAACATATTTCTTTTAATATGTTTCCAGCTTATATTACAAAGTTAAAGGCCTTTCATGAATCATTCATTCTGGAAATTCAGCAATTTCTTGAATCAACTAATAATGGAAAGGTAAGTGAAGTAATGTTATGGGGTTCAATGAAGGCATACATAGTTGGAAGAATATCAACATGTTATTCTGATAAAAGAAAGAAAGAAAGGGATAAAATGTTAATTGATTTGCAAGACAAGATTGATAAATTAAATTAAAAATACAAAAAGCAAACAGAGTTATTATTAGAAATTAAATTGTTGAATGTTGAATAGCAGAAAATCAACATAAGGTCTGTATTGGATTGGAAAAAGTTAAATTACATTTAAATTTTTAATGCCTAGGAATTTATGTAGGTTAGCACTCAAACTGGGAAAGTTAATTAGAAATAATCATACCAGGAAGTAGTAGAAAGTTTTCTGATGTAGCAGAGATTTTGTGTGTTTTAAGACTTATTATGAAATAATTAATACTTGGAATAATAATTTAGGGAATGACTTTCTTAACTAATACTAGTCATAAATAATTATTGCTCGAACAGATCAAGAAATTAAATAAGGTCATTACTTTGACAGAAATTAAAGGTCATATATAAAATTAAAGGATAATAAAGCCCCTATGAATGATGACACTATTTCTGAATTATATAAACTGTTAACTCAAGAGGTGCTATTTTTACCTCATAAAATATTTATGGAAGTCAAAAATACCCTGCACATCTCTCCATTCATGGAAATATACACTGATTTTTCCTCTACTAAAAGAGGATACAGACCCATTTCACTGCTCCTTTTTTAGACGCATATATTTGTTAAATGTTGATTTATATTTTTTATGCCTATTTTAACTAATAGATTAGATTAGATGTGAGACCAGCTGCCATAATGGTTAAGGTCTTCACCTCCCAAGCACAATGTACAAGGTTCGATCCTGACCTCTGACCAGTGCCTGTTTGGAGTTTGCACATTCTCCCTGTGTCTCTGTGGGGCTTCTCCCATGTCTGAAAAACATGCAGAGTATTTCCATATCAAACTCACCAAAGAATGGAGCTGTGGGCAGCAGCATAGACTCTACATGGTGCCCTATAAGGGGAAAAGTTGTACAGACCAACCTCTTTGGGCATATACTGTGGTGCTCAGTATCCTCAACATAGGAGAACATGGAGCACAGACTGCATACCATGGCAGGGCTAGCTACTCGACAGTGTAAAATATGGCCTTAGGTGATTTGGTCATGTTGACTAATGTCCCCAAAATGGGCATGGGTAGTTAATGATGATGTGGGTTGAGGACCCAGCTTACTCTGACCCACGCCAGGGACCCTTGCTAACTGTGGGAGGCATATATGTGCCCCTACTGGCCAGTGTGTGCCCACCATAAAGCCTAGCAGCCCTGGGTCAATAAGCTACTGGCTGGCCGGGGTCTGGTTGCCCAGCCTGAGTTACCTGGGATAGCTCTGTTGCGCAAATGCTGGACATAAAACCAACCAACTTGCCAAACATGAACTGAGAATTGCACTTACACTTAATGTAGGTTCACTGACAGGACGCAGCTTGGAGGTGGATGATATGATGATAGAGAGAAGGCTGGACATCCTATGTATCCAAGAGATGCGATGGAAGAGCAGTGCAGCAAAGCCAGTTGGCTTGGAATCCAGACTCTACTACTCAGATGGGGGACAGGCTAGAAATGGTGTAGGAATTGTGGTGAGAGAGAGGCTTCAGAAGGCAGTGAGGGATATCATCAGAATTGATGACAGACTCATGGTAATCAGACTCCAGTGTAATGATAGGGCAGTATTCATAATCCCAGCCTGTGCAGTATTCATAATCCCAGCCTGTGCAGTATTCATAATCTCAGCCTATGCAGTATTCATAATCCCAGCCTATGCAGTATTCATAATCTCAGCCTATGCAGTATTCATAATCTCAGCCTATGCAGTATTCATAATCCCAGCCTATGCAGTATTCATAATCCCAGCCTATGCAGTATTCATAATCTCAGCCTATGCAGTATTCATAATCCCAGCCTATGCAGTATTCATAATCTCAGCCTGTGCAGCATTCATAATCTCAGCCTGTGCAGTATTCATAATCTCAGCCTGTGCAGTATTCATAATCTCAGCCTATGCAGTATTCATAATCTCAGCCTATGCAGTATTTACAATTTCAGCCTGTGCAGTATTCATAATCTCATCCTATGCAGTATTCATAATCTCAGCCTATGCAGTATTCATAATCCCAGCCTATGCAGTATTCATAATCCCAGCCTGTGCAGTATTCATAATATCAGCCTATACCCCACACCAGAGTTGCAATAGTGAGGAAAAGAGTTCATTCAGACAACATTTGCAGGGCCTGCTAGATAAAGCAGGACAGCATGAACGGGTGTTGATAATGGGTGACTTGAATGCACATATCGGGACAGACAGAGCAGGATACGAGGACTACCTGGGTCCAAATAGGTGGGGCAACAGGAATAAAGAAGGAGAAGCCACCCTAGACTTCTGTCTGGAAAATGGCTTAGTAGTAGCCAATAAATGGTTCAGAAAGAGAAATAGTCACAAGATCACATACAAGAGTAGCCAACATGCATCTCAGGTAGACTTGTTCCTAGAAAGGAAAAGGCACTGGGGTAGAATCCATGATTGTAAAGTCATCCCCAGTGAAACAGTCGGTCCACAGCATAAACCACTAGTTGCCATAATCACATGCAAGCAGTGGTCAGAGAAGGCTCTAAGCTCAACAGAGACCAGGCTGAAGACCTGGAAGTTGACTGGAGGGAAAGTACAACAGTTCAATTAATTACTCAGGGCTCTAGCACCCCAAGAAGAGTAGGAAATATGTGGACTTGAACAAGAATAGCAGCACATAAAAATGCTTGTATTAGGACTGCAGAAAAGATACGTGGCCAATCCAGGTATGGAAATAAGGTACATAAAAAAAGTTGGTGGTGGAATATAGAAGCCCAGGAAGCCATCAAAAGAAAGAAGGAGTGCAGGAAGAAGTGGGAGACAGAAAAGACTGACCAGGCTAGGAAGGACTACTGGCTGGCTAACAAAGAAGCTAAGAAAGAAGTTGCAATAGCAAAGAATACGGCATTGGAGGCACTCTACCAGCTTCTAGAAAGTGACTCAGTAAGTGGCACAAAGAAACTATGTCAGGCTGCATGGCAAAGACAGAAAGATAAAGAAGATAATCAGACACCCTTCATAAGGGATGCCAGCAACAACCTGCTCACCAGTCCACAGGACATCAAAGGCAGATGAAAGGAGTTTCTGAATAAAGAAAACCCCACAGAAGCTGTACTACCCCAGAAACAGTCTACTGGGTGAGAAGAAGAGGAACCCAGCCTAAAATAAGTAAGAAAAGCACTAAGGAAAATGAAGTCAGGGAAAGAAGCAGGCTCAGATGAGGTCACAGAAGATATGATAAAGATCCTGGATGAGATAGGGGAGAAATGGCTCATGAGAGTATTCATATCAGTCTGGAGAGAAAGGTGTATCCCAGATGACTGGAGAATAAGCATACTCATGCCAGTGTACAAGAACAAAGGGGACCTCCACAACTGTGGGCAGTACAGAGGCATCAAACTCCTATCACAATGCATGAAAATCCTGGAGAGGGTGATTGATAAGCAATACATAGAGTAGTTGAATGTAAGATGGGAGATGAGCAGTTCAGATTCAAATCAGGATGCAGCACACTTGACCTGATGTTTGCAGTGAGACAGATACATGAGAAGAAGCTAGAGATCAGGAAAGAGTCCAACTGGGCATTCCTAAACTTGGAGAAAGTATATGACAACATCACAAGAAAGCTGATCTGGGCAGTACTGCAGTGGTTTGAAGTCCCAGAAACATTGGTAGAATTAGTGTAGGCTATGTACAAGGGCCCAATGACTCAAGTGCAAACAGTGTTTGGCCTCACAGAGGGATTCCCAGTGGAAGTGGGTTTACACCAGTGTTCAGCTCTGAGCCCACTGCTGTTCATACTGGTGGACTACATTAGCAAACAGGTTGGAGGGGACAGATCAACAAAGTTAATATATGCAGACAATGTGGCATGACAGGCAGACTCTGAGCTAGAACTTCAGCAAAGGATAGGAGAATGGAATGCAAAACTGAAGGCACATGGGAGGAAACTAAGCACAGATAAGATGGTGGTAAAGGCAGCAAATTGGGGAAATCAGAAGACATTGAGAATAGAGATAGAAGGGAAGATAGTGGAACAGGTAAACAGCTTCAAGTATCTGGAAGGGGTGGTTGAGGAGAAGGGTAGTCTGAATGAAGAGGTCAAAGCTAGAATCAGAGGGGGTGCAGCCAACTGGCATAGATTGCTAGGTGTAGTCTATGACAGAAGAATGCCAAAGAAGCTGAAAAGTAAGGTGTACAAGACAGTGGTATGACCAGTACTACTGTATGGTACAGAAACCTGGGCAGTAAAGGCAGAACAGCTGAAGAAGCTAGAGGTGATGGAAGTGAAGTGCCCGAGAAGGGTGATAGGATGCACACTGTGGGACAAATGAAAAAATAAGGACATAAGAGCAGAAGCCAGAGTAGCTCCAATTGCAGAAAAGATCAAATAGAACAGATTACTTTAGGCAGATGTGCAGAAAAGCAGAAGAGAATCTGGTGAGGAAGATTTGGGATGGACAGGAAAAAGGTAAGAGGAAGCGAGGATGTCCAGCAAAGAGGTGGATGGATTGTGTGAAAGAAGATCTGCAACAGTCAGGCATGAGTGTTGAAGAAGGCAGGTGTGCCACTGAAATGAGAGCGATAGCAACAGCTAACACAATACCTTGACCCCATGTAGAATAAAAATGGGAAAAAGGAGGCTAATGATGATGATTTAACTAATAGATTAGAAACCATTCTTCCTAAAATAATACAAAGTGATCATACTGGTTTAATTTTATATAGACAGACTCAGGACATTAAAATAATTATTAATTTTATTGATTATGCCAATAGTAATAATAAATAATAATAATTAGTTTAGATATAGACAAAGCATTTGATTCAATAAAAAGGTCTTATTTAGTTAAAATTCTAGAAATGTATAACTTTCTCAATGATTCAATTTCTCCTTTAATTTGTGTATATCAAGGCTATTTCTCTTAAGTCAAACTAGGTTATTTCAATTTCACAAACTATTAAAGTCACTAAAACAACATTAAAGTCACTAAAAGTACAAACAGGGTTATCCTCTTTCCCTATTTTTATTTGCTTTAGCTATAGAACCTTTTAGTAACTATATTACAATTAATAATCATATAACAGGTTTAAAAGTTAATGACCTTTACTAATCTAAGATTCAGATATTTGCAGAAGATATTCTTTTAACAATAGCCAATATTGAGTCTTCTTTAATCAATATTTAAAAAATAATTTATTTTGAATATCCATTTAAAATGTAATCAAACCAAAACTAACACCTTACTAATTAATAAAGAAATAAATATTTTGATGAATCATAAAGAATTCAGTTGAGATAAAACAAATTACTTAGGAATAGTTCTCATAGGTAATCTCAATGATATAATAAGACTTAATTATGACTCATTTTTGAATAATAGTAGAACTTTAATAAGTAAGTGGAATACATGTTTTTACTATGGTAGAAAGATTAACTTTGATTAAAATGGGTGTATTACCCAAAATACGGTATATTATACAAATCACTTCTTTACCCTCTTTAATACATCACAAGAATGGAGATATTTGTTTTCCTGATACTGATTTGCATTTATTAGCATCAGTTATAAAACAGCTGATTATTGGTTAGAGTCCACTTATTCAACCATTTGGAAAAAACGTCATGAACCAATTGGCTAAGCTATGAGAACAATCTTATTTTGTCTCCTTTCCAAATTTTAAATAACACTGTGAAATGGATGTTATTTTTTAATTAAACATGTTAATAGTCCAGTAATATCTTAAATTATTAGGAATAGTTCTTACAGGTAATATTGGTGATGCAATAAAATAATTCATTATAATTCAATTTGGATAATATTAAAACACTAATAAATAAGTGGAATAAAATGTTTTTTATTATGGAAGAAAACTGGCTTTGAGTAACATTGTTATATTAACCAAAATACTGTATATTATACAAACTATTTACTCCCCCCTTTAAAACATCACATTAACCAATTTAATAATGCTCGTCTAAGATTCCTTTGATACCCTAGTAAATCTAGAATAGCATTAAGCCTTATGCTGGAACCTGGAAAAAGAGTTATTTGGCATTCAAAAAATTTGTTTAGAAATACTTTGACATTAAAGGGCATTTTTCCTCCATTTTACTATAACGTTAACATCTGAATGTATAGACAGTTTTCATTTACAGAAGATGCTGAGTTTAAAAATAGAAACTTATTTTCTTGGATGAAGTGCTCTAAAGAAACTGAAATATTAGATACAAATTTAATGTGTTAGTGTGACTTAGACATGAATTCCTGGATTATTGTACAGAACTGTACACAATACTTATTACAGAAGACAGTGTTAATGTTAGGTTCCTCTAAGTATGTATAGACTCCCATAATCATTTTTTAATAATCTTAAAGTTAATATTTATAACAGACAATCTTATCTCTCTATCATTTCTAAATTACTGAAAAATGTAAATGCTATGTACATGCTGTTCAGTTAAGTAACTCTTTGTTGACCTCAGTTGATAAAATATAATTCTATCACCCGCATATAAAATTACCTCTTCATTATTTTAAAAACTTTTTCATGGAGATTCTTACATAGATCCTGTTTATACCTCATAAACTTGAAATCATTTAAAAGAAGGAAAATGTTTTTTAGAGATGTAAATCCCCAATCAAAGCCAACTGGAAACATATGATGTTCAATTATAAGCTATGATGTTCAATTATAAGCTAAGTTTCCCCTTTTGGGAACAAGTTCATGCTTTCATGCAGGCTTTATGGTCAAAAAGTTTATCTTATCTAATCTATTAGCTCTGCTTAATTCTCCAATTCCAAGGTGTGTGCCAAGATTACAATACACTCTCTTCTGGAGTCTGTTAACTATTGCTAGAAAATTGATTACAAAACACTGGAAAAGGGAGTGAACTCTTTTATTTGATGAATATATAAATATCACCACTGTTGTTTGCCACAATCCATTAGCAAATATTAAACTAAGAACTAGTATATTTCCTTCTGAACTCAAATGCTAGACAAAGTTATATTCTTTGTTACAATTACTATAACATATTGTGTACTGTAAGACAGTTTACTGCCTTGTTATACATACACCTGTATATAGTTACTATGTTGATATATATATATATATATATATATATATATATATATATATATATATATATATACATATATGCATTTGTTGCAATTTAACTTTTAATAAATATTTTTAAAAAGTGCAGTCGATAACTGAGATAATGTTAATTTGGTTTTTGTTGAACTACTATCAATAATTAGCAACACTGCAATATTACCTGAAATACTACTAGCAACTGTACAATTTTACCTCTGATATTGCTAGAAAAAAACAATGCAATAGCAACATGGTAATATTACTTAAGCATACTTCCACTATAGTCAACAAACAACAGTGATAATTTCAAAGATGCAACTGGATGAAGTATAGTCAGTAAATTAATAAGTTAATAAGGAGACAATTGCCAATGCATGTAATAAGACAATAGTAAAACCAATTACAATAGCAAAACCAAGCCGAGGAAGTGAAGGTAGTAACATTTATATCATGTACAAGAAGGATGTAAGGCTGCCATTTCTGTTGTAGACTAGGTTCTTGTTCTTGTTACCCAGTAGTAGTAACACTGCTTCATATTGCTGCACAGGGCACAGCAATGCAACAGACTGAGCAAACTTCTTGGTATTTAAAGTATGTAAAGCTTCACACTCACAGAGGATAAACAATCAAAATCCAGACAATGGCCCCACAGAAGATGAACAATCAAAAACAGGCATTCTAATCCCTCACTGGAGGCGAAGTAGAGGGAAGCAGTCATGTGAAAGCTTCTTCTGTCATAAAGAGTCTGGACTACTGTAGACCCACTCCTAGAAAGCTGATGTAGTCCTTGTAGTACACTGAATCAGTAAGAACACTGCTGGAAAAGGGCTTTTTTGTCTTCTCCTTCTGTGTAGTCTCCTGTTGTCTTCCCTGCAGTATGCAATAAGAATGCTGTTAGCAGCCCAGCACTAGAGGACCACGTACACTGTATGTGCATTAGACATCTTCCTGCACACCACACAGGAGGAACGGTGCAGTGGGTCACAGCCATCATCATTTGCTGATGTGACAAGAGTAACCACATTACCATGGCTGATTTTGCAACTTGGGTGAGAGAGGCATGTCACCAGAGGATGAGTAGCTAGAAATCTTTTGGCAAGTTGCATTCTGTATTATATACATCCTCCAATGACAAGGAGGGAGTGGCACTATAGGACTGTGACTGGAAAGTGTTTCAAGTATGGAAATATGTGATGGGGCACCGATAGTTGAGCATTATCTGAGGTCATTGTTGTAGCTTGTTGAAGCAGGATTACCGACCCCTTTTGACAGAGATGTTTTGTTACTGCAGGAATGGGACCTGCATGAACACCACTGAAATGGCATATCACCCCAAGAGGTTAGCAATTATCACCACCAACAATATGGAGTGATGCAATAAGATAGCCCTAGACCTGCAGGATCAGACTGTGTATCCTGTGATGGCCTCATAAAACATCCAACCCATATACTTCCCTGCCCCAACAACAGACAGCTCTTATGGTCAGGGCAGTTATGATGACATTTGTTATCCTCTAAGTGGAGGAGAACAGGGCAACAATGTGTAACATCATCACGCTCATGAGACCTTGAATGGCATTACCATTGGACAGGGCTGTTTAGTGCTCAGGCTGCGCAGTCTCTAGCTAACGTGTGATTCAGAACATACCTTCACCCTGAATAATGAGTGGAGAGCCAGGCAGAATGGAGACAGAAAGTGACTGTGTGTCATCTGACAGTGAATCAATGTGCATCATACTACCATTTTCAAACCCTGCATAGATACTGATGTTGGCCTGTTGTCCTGATCCAGCATGTGTAGATGTCATCATAGCAGTGGTCTGTCCTGTGAATATACAAGACAGAACGGAGTGACTGATTACCCCTTCTACGTATGATGCTCTGTGTTATGCATGCAAAGTGTAGTACACACTATGCAGATATAGAGCCGACACATACCTCTGCTACCATTCCTGTTTACCTGCATACCTGACAAATTTATGGGAAACATATACAGTGGCATTTGCATCCTGCCAAAACACTATACCGACATGGAACATGGTTACTAAACTGCTGCATCTCCCTCTGAGACACATGAGGATTGGCCAATCCCAGTACCTGTGTCTACTCTTCAATGTATGATACCAGTGCTTCATCATCTGATTGCAGGGAGCAGGGATACTATGATCTCCTATTATCAGTTATAGGATGTGTCCCCCCTTCAGTGACCTCTCTGCTGCTAAATTTTGTTCTTTCTTGTAGGTCCACCTGATGATATTAATGGCATGTCTTTGACAGTGATGTGTTGTGAAGTTCAACCCAACAACAGCATGAATATCATGAACCACTGTATCAGAGATGTGATCTTGTAGAGGTTACTATGTACCCCTCTCCATAACAGGCTGTGCCCATAGGTCCTTAATGACAGCAGAAAGATGTCATTCTTATTTCAGCTGAAGGTGAGCATCTTTTGCCATCCTCTCTCTCTCTCTCTCTCTCTCTCTCTTTCTCCGGTGGACAGAAAGACACATATTGAAACAAGACACATAACTGTAAGCTAGTGACAACTGGGGACATTAGATCACCATGTACTCACAGTGGGTTGCCATAGCTATGCAATGCAGTACAAGTGTGGACAGGGATAGGAATACAATAGGTTCCACAAATACACCATGCTATCAGTAATGGTGTACTCCACTCTGTCTACAGCCAAGTATAAACTGATCTTAGTGTGCCACCACCAACGAACCCCTGTATTTTCCACTTCTTCCCATCACTATTCATCCAGCTTGTTTATCTCTGTCTTTCCCATGATTTTTCATCCAAGTGTATGCACCTCTGCTTACTTTTTGCCACCTTTCCTCCTCTGTTTCCCTTTCACTCCTTCCTATTATCTCTTCTATCTGCGCACACACACACACACACACACACACACACACACACACACACACACACACACACACACACACACTCACACACACACAGATATATATATATATATATATATATATATATATATATATATAAAATCTTGGTACAGACTTTGGTATAATACACTGAGGAGTAGACACAGATACTGGGAGTGGCCAACCCTCGCGTGTTTCAGAGGGAGATGCACCAGTTTAGTAACCATGTTCCATTCCTCTATAGTGTTTTGGCAGGACACAAATACCACTGCATATGTTTGCCATAAATTTGTGTGTGTGTGTGCGCGTGTGTGTGTGTGTGTGTGTGTGTGTGTGTGTGTGTGTATATGTATATATATATATATATATATATATATATATATATATATATATATATATATATATATATATATATATATATATATATACATATATATATATATATATGGGTCTACTTCATATGATCGACAGTTCATTTGATTGACATTCATTTGACTGAAACCAAAACACCTAAAGTTCATAACACCTAAAATCCATTTGATTGAAACTCATAACACTGACACATGAAATTAAAAGCATTATGTCCTTTTCCCCACTGTAGCATTATCCTGGAGTTAGTATATTTGTTAGTGGGGGGCACAGCCCCCCACATTGGGGGGTGTAGGGGCATAGCCTCCACATAGTTTAGATAAATATTGTTTTCTGCAAAGAGTTAGTCATTTCAGTTATAAGTATTCATGTGTATGTTTGAAATGTATGAAGTATGTGGAGGGCCCCGCTCACCCCCTCAACTATATATACACTATCTCCAGGATCACACTACAGTGGGGGAAAGGGCATGATGCTTTTCATTTCATGTGTCAGTGTTATGAGTTTCAATCAAATGGGTTTTAGGTGTTTTGAAATTTAGTTGTTCTACCTGAAAATGCTGAAAGCTGGAAACGCCGATGACGAGAACACCGACACCGGAAGATCGACAATGGAAATGACCAACAGTTGAAAATCCCGATGCTGACAACACCGACATGTCAAGCAAGCGCTAGTGTGTAAGTATGTGGTAGTGACGGACGTCAGGGTTAGGGTGCGGGTAAGGTAAGTGTGCGATAGTGACGGACTTTAGGGTTAGGGTGTGAGTAAGGTAAGTGTGCGATAGTGATGGACTTTAGGGTTAGGGTACGAGTAAGGTAAGTGTGCAATAGTAACGGACTTTAGAGTTAGGGGCAGATTAAGTGAGTTAGGGTTAGGGCGCGGGTCAGGTGAGTGTGCGATAGTGACGGACCTTAGGGTTAGGGTTTGGGTTAAGGTTAGTGCATAGATAGTAGTGTATGTAAGGTTTAGTGTAGGTTTGCAAGGTTTTTGGTGTGCTTGTGCTGTCTGTGCGCTTTTTGGACAGGGGATTTGTTTTGTTTGTTGACTGTCGGGATTGTGGTTTGTTGGGCATGTGAAGTTTCATGTTTTTAAACTTTCGGTTTTGTGATGTTGGTAATTTCGTTGTCGTTGTTTTTGCATGTCGGTGTTTTCAGGTAGACCCATATATATATATATATATATATATATATATATATATATATATATATATATATATATATATATATATATATATATATATATAAGCCGAGGTGGTACAGCGGTGGCGTTGTTGTCTCACAGCAAGAGGTTCTCCCGTTCGATTCTCAGCTAGTGCGCAGGGAGTGCCTTCTGTGTGGAGTCTGCATGTCCTCCCCACAGTCGAGTGGCCTCCGAAAGACATGCGTGAATGGGTGTGCCTTCGCTGAAGGTTGGGCATCGGGCTGGCAACTCGGCACCATAAAAATCTACTGCCAATCATTAGCGGACCGGAGTTCCACAGTGGCGACCCCTTACCAGGAAAAGCCGAAAAGACAAACAAGACAAACATATATATATAAAAAACAAGGGATACCCACCCCATAACATTATGTGTCCTGCCCTCCTTCCTGCTTATTTTTATCCTTTCCTTCTGTGCTACCCCTGTTTGCTACATTTTCCCATGTTCTGCTGTTCAGTACTCTCTTTTCCTCCCCTTTCATTGTCAACCAATAAGTGTCCGGGTACCTGGGAACCTGATAGTGGCTGTTTACAAATTATTGCAGCTCAGTCACATGTGGCTCTTCCTGACAGTGTGCTCCACCATACTCTAACTCATGCTAACTGCTGCTTTTAGATATCATGAAATGTGCACGAACTGACATGTGACTGTTACCTTGATCTATAAATTACTGCTTGTTCTATACTGCTTTTGTAGACGTCTGCTCATTTAATCATGCAGCAATTTGCAAAATAAGAACATAGCTAGCTGTTCAGTCATGTAAATTACCCCAGTTTGTGTATTCACGATTCCTTACACTGCTGTATACATCCACTAAAGGGGTACAAGACTTACTCTAATGTATAGTATATCTCTATGAATCCCAGCTGGAGATTCTGTATTGAAAAGTACAAGTTGCTTTGTAAATTGTTTCAGATGTGTATTTAACACTATCTAGAGTGTCTCCCTAGACTTCTATTGAAAATGAGGCACAACAGGGCTGGATAAACTGGTTGACAAATAATACATTAAGAAGTTAGGTCTTTTCCATATTTGTAATTTAATGTCCATTACACTGTCCTCCTTACTTAGTGCTGTAAATAAACCTGAACTGATGGATTAACAGTCTTTTGCAAAAAAATACACATGCATGTAAAGTTGACAGATGCATGGGCATCTAGACAGATGGGAAAGGCATCCAGACAGGTTAAGAGGAATACGTGAACATATCGGCTATATTTATTTATTAATAATCCTTTCCCCAAACATTTATCTGAAAACAGTGTAGTACCCTGATAAGACACGTGTTATAAATATTAACTAATCTAGCATGAAGCATGTTGCATTTATTTATGTACAGTGCAGTGAGTACTTACACAGGATGACAACTAGCGTGAGGCATCTTGCATTTATTTATGCACAGTGCAGTGAGTACTTACACAGGATGACCAGGAGTATAACTGCAGTCAGAAGCAGGAAGCACAGAAGCAGAAGAGCAACAATCACGATCCGTGAATATGACTTCTTTACCACGGTTTCATGTTTTGGTTCTTAAGAAAAGAGAACAAAAATTGCTTGTTAGTACTGAATTTTCAGTGAAGATGGTAGAGGTGTTATATCTGTTTTGTGTACATATGCCAGCTTGTAACATTTTATTTATTTACTTATTTATATATTTTTTATTTAGTTTAAAATTTGTTAAGTAGGTAATCACACTGGTCCAAGGACCATTTCCAGTCATGACCAAGGCCAAAAGGCATATAATGATTGTGAAAATCAAGACAGTCAGTAACAGATGCACTTAGGTTTGAAAAGGAAACATTATACATTTCAAACCATATTAAAACATCTGTAAATAAAGCAGAAACACAAGTTTCACCCCTGTGGTAATGATAAATATGTACCATCCATACTCACACAATGCAGTTTGAGTAACAAAGAATAGGGACATATGTATGGACATGGTGGCAGGGTTAGTACTGGGAAGGGGACAGCTTAGGATGTTACTAGATTGAAAGAGGCTTGTGGCAGCATTCATACTCATTATGCTGTGGTTACATTTTAAGTGCAAGCACTTTATAAAATGTCTTTTCAACACACATCTGTACAAACCTAGTTTGATATACACATGACATACAGTTCTAACGCATTTGCAGCACAAGCATCTTATATGAATCATGTTGATATTCACAAATGATGTAATTATTTACAAAATTCCAGATAGCTGTTCTGGCAGTATCCCCCTTTGTCACAAGTATAAAGAATAAAATTAAGGTAGGTAAATCCACTAGAAGGTCATTGAAAGTGTGAATATGAAAAGCCCAAGTATAAAGCCCTTTGTGACGCATGTGGTGGTGAGCAGAGGTAATAGGGGTGTGGAAAAGCTATTATAGTGAACATTCTACTGATCAGATAGTTCATGAGCCATGTGCAAATGTCACTGGTCTTGCTTTTATGATATCTTTGTTGTTACCATAAGTGTAATTAAAAAAATAAACCAGTTTATCATTTTAAATGGGGAACAAAGTCAGTAGATGAAGTACATGGGCATATATGTTTAATTCCTCAAATAATTAGTAAATATGGGTCTATACTGAAAATCTCGCATGCCCCTTAGTTGAGATACAAAAGATAACTGAAACATTTAAAAGAACAAAACATTATTATCTTAATAAACTAAAGAACAAAACCATGCAAAACACTATAAAACAATTTTCTCAGGGCATTGTGCCTCTGTACACTCAATGTGAAGTCTTTTCCTATTTCTTTACATATTACTTCTAAGGTTGCAGAAACTCAGAAAACTCTTAAAGGTACAAGAAACTCATATTTTCCCTTGTATCCAGTTTGCACAAACTCACAACAAACTGCAGCACCTCTGACAAAGCAAGTTCTAATGCACTAAGACATGAACATATAAGTACAATTTTATGGGTGTAGTGTTCTGTGCTTCATGAGAAGAATGTACAATCAACAGTAGTGATCCCAGTTAATGCCCATCTTAAAGTTATTTAAAATTTTGAACTGTCTTTTCTTTCTTTTTTTTCTTGTAGTTTATATAATCCCTTTTTCTTTTAATACTTTCATTCTTCCCCAATGCAATGTTCATTATGTTATCTTTCTGTAGAAATCATTGTCAAAGCCATTGATGTACAGCATGCATCTTCCTAGCCTGCACAATGGGCATCTGTCATCTAGTCATGGACAGATTGTACCCCAAAAAAAATCATTCTAAAAAGAAAACTGTAGAGCTGCCTGACATGCCAAGCACGTTCTGCTTCTAGACACGTATCACAACTAGAAAATAGTATCCTATAAGCTGATATACATCGTACCAAAGACTGCCTTATGGAATGGACAAAACAAGAAATTAGCAACCATGTTGTCCAATCATGCAGGTCTGCATGTCTACATAATGACATGTCTCTTCAACATTCATATTACATGCTTTGTTGTAGGAAAGACTTTAAGACTTACGCCAGGCCATCATGCCTACAGATTCTGGCATGCAGGAATGGAAATCAATGTTTGTTGTACAATCTCCATGAGGATGTCTTACATTTTTGACAATATGTGGTACAGATATATATGATCCTCATGAGTAAGTGGCTACAGAATGTGACATACTGTTGATGTCCTGTGATACAATATTAGGTAGCAGATTTTCTTAAGTACTAGTTGCTCCACTAAAATGGACAAGTGAAATAGAAAGTGGCCCCCAGTAATCTAGTTAGGACTATAGCCAGCCTTAGGCATAGGTGAACTAGGCAGATACCTAGGGCACTGCTCTAGCAGGGGCACTTTTCCAGTATTTATTTGTTTTATTTCTTTGTAGTAAAGAAATTATTTCTTTAAAATGTGTTGAATGAAAACAGTAAAACCTGAAGAGTAAGACAACCTATGCGAAAAATGAAGAAAAAAGTAATCTGGATGCATTGGGTGGTGTGGGGGGTGTGTGTGCTGTGGAACTCTTTTGCTTAGGGCACAAGTTGACCCAAGGCTGGCCCTGGTTAGGACTATCTTTATGTGTCACTAATGCTCTGCATTGCAGTGTTAAATGACTCTGTGTGTTCATCAGGCTCATGGTGCTGACAGAGGTCTTACCTGATACTTTAAGGACTGAAGTTTGAAGAGAGGCCTGAGTGTGAGAGTACTGGTCAGCGAGAAGGAAGACTTTAACCTCTGATAGCCAACAGTCCTGTCTTTGGTGACACATGTGCTCTTCTGCATTAACAGTTTCTGTCTGGAGGTTGGGACACTTCAGTGTGCAAAATATGAGTGAGGAAACAGACAGCCATCTGCAGATACACGGAGGCATGTGGCCACTTCTTGTAGTGATGTCACTACATATTATATATGGGGGAAATAAGGAATTTGTGGTCTGGGAAAATTAAAAAAAAACTGACCTTTAACTATAATGGCCTCAGGGGATATTCCACTTATATTATCTGAATAAATAAAGCAGGTGGCCAACAGCTGGACCTCTAGGGTTCAAGGTCAGCAGGGATGAAGAAAAATATATGGAACTCTCTAGATGTAGCATTGCACAGGGCTAGGGAATAAAAATGTGTGGAAAATGTCAAATCCCATTTCTAAGGGAACTGCACAGCATGGCTGTAGAACAAATACTACTGCTCAGAAAACAGGTACATAGCATAAAGTGCACACATAGACAAACTATACATATAGATTAATAATACTAATGCGGTTTAGGGGCAGCTATTCTGCATATCAAGGCTGTCTAAAGAAACCGTGTTACATTGCGATAACAGAAATGCAGTCATAGAACAGACTCCAGTGTGGTGCTAATGAAGAACAGCTGGTGGCCACATCAATATTACACTGGTTTCATCAATAGACCTAAGCCACACTTCCAATGCATAGTAGTCATTCATATAGATAGATAGATAGAGAGATAGATAGATAGATGCAGACATACATATATGCATGCATAACACCACACAGATTAGAACATGCTTCTATCCTGTCACTGCTGTTTTAACACAACAGCTCCATAACCCTGTACCAGCATGTATAAACACACACACACACACACACACACACACACACACACACACACACACACACACACACACACACACACACACACACACACACACACACACACACACACACACACACACACACACACACACACACACACACACACACACACACACACACACACACACACACACACACACACACACACACACACACACACACACACACACACACACACACACACACACACACACACACACACACACACACACACACACACACACACACACACACACACACATGCATGCACCCTCAAGGGTGAAGGCTATGCTTCATCCTATAGTCATGCACCCTCAAGGGTGAAGGCTATGCTTCATCCTATAGTCCAAGATTTGATTACTTCACTCACCACTTGAATGATGTGTGGCTCTGAACAAGCAATCTGCTCACACAATTATCTTGGGACAGTACTTGCACGTACATTATGTTTTTCTTGGTGCAATAAAACCAAAAATGTACTACATATGCTGGTCTGAAAGCACAGTGATGACAAGTTGTGCATAATGTTTAATCTTGGGGGAATGAATACTGCATATAATTTTAAGTTAGATTAATATATTCTAATCGAAATTTAGTATCTATGAACTGTATCAAGCAAACCTGACTAAAGTTGCTGAACACAAACTGTAATGATATATTCCATTTCATTCTACTTGGCATTCTAAGTGTTCTCCCTAAAAAATAAATAGCAGTTTAATTTTAACAAGTCTTTTTACTAATTTTTGTTAAATGCAATATATTCCACAGCAGTAAACAGGTAAAAGTAGGTTGTCTTGCTTATATTGTTAGTAGCTGTAAAAGTCCATGCCTCATTTTGCTAAAAATAAATATTTTACTGAAAAAACTGTATAAGATTCAACAATAAAACTAGAAATGTGAATGGGGAGGAAAAAAAAAGTGAAACCTAATCAGAAAGAAGGTACAGAGGATCCTCAGTAAAGATCAGGTAAATGTATTCATGCATTACAACGCGTATAGTTATGCAAGCAGTATGCAGGTAGGGATTCAGAAAAGAGGTTTGCAGTTGTGTAAAGTGTTGACAGCAGGTGGGTCAGTCTATGCAATTGTGAAAAAATGTGTTTAAGAGACAACTGAAGTACCAACAAGAAAGACTCGATTATCAGATAATTTATATATTTTTGAATCACAACATTTTACTACCAATAAACTGCCAAAATAATTCCACAAAAGGAAACAGTCTCTAACACATCTATTTACTGGCTGAGCGCTTTCGATGTCCTTACATTCACTGCTGCAGTATTCATTACTATATGGGATTCCCTGCCATGAAGCCCATCATCCGGCCAGTCTACCAAAGTCTACCATTGCTTTAAGGTACGCTGAGCGTCACCTACATACTCCTCACATAGTGTACGACATAAAGGTGACATTCAGGCATACCATCCTCAGAATGTCTCTGCCGCCAGTCTGAATGCTGTTTTTAATCATCCATCTGTATGCCTTCTTCTGTTTTTTGCCATTTTTTCTGTTTATTGGAACTACGGTGATTTCTCCTGTTTGCTGAAGTCCTCAACATTGCAGACAAGTACCCAGTTGGGTTTTTGTTCTTTTATTCATTTGTTTATGCTGTTTGGGGGGGTTAATGTCATCCAGGAAGGGTAAATGCTAGTGTGGGAGACAGATTCTTCATAAAGACCACCATGATGAGTGCCTTTTTTGCCTAGGAGCTTCTCACGACTATATGTGTTGTTCTATTTGTCAGGGACTTGTCCCAAAAACCCTTTGTAGCAGGCCTTCTTCCCTTTCATTATATCTTGAGAACCAGTGTATTACGTTGCCTGCTAAAGATACTATGGATGGAACTTTCTGCCCCAAGGGTCAGCCGTCAAGGAAGAAGAAGGTGAAAAAAGGCAAGACCAGAATCTTCCATTTTCCAGTGTCTGCCAGGGGTGTCTCCTAAGGTTATTACAAATCTGGAGACTTGCATGGTTGTATTGACAGATTCCTCTACCATGTCCAGGTTGGAGGCTGGCGAGGATCTGGCAGGCAGCATGTCTGACGAGGCTTGGCAGGCATCCATTTAAGGTGTTCTGGGGGAACCACATTTAATTGTTTGCAAGTGGTCTAGCGAGGTTCCACAGTTTGTTCTTAGGGAAGAAGTTCCTACTATGGTTGTGGACTGCTGTCCTGAGTCAGGGCTGTCTCAGTTTTCTAGGATGGATGTCCCATTAAAAAAGAAACAGAAAACTAGACATGTTTCTTCTGCTCCTAGGGACCCACAAAGTGAGTGGCAGGCCTTTACTCAGGAGTTATTTAATGCTTTACTGTGGGGTTTTGGTTCCTGCTCCTCCTTGGTCTTCTTCTTCATCTAAAAGGCCCAGGGAATCAAATTCTCCTGAGGAACAGTCAGATTCTGATGAAGAATCGTTTACTTATTCTACACAGATTCCTTCTCCGTTAGACTACGGGTTTGAGGAGGAGGAATCTAATAGTCCAGATACTCCTTCTGAGGAAATTTACTTTTGGGACACAATCTCTAGGATGATTGATTTTTTTAAATGTGTTTGTGCCCAAGTTTCTGATATCCATAAGAGGTACTATGAGTTACTGCAGATGGAATCTCCAAAACCTGCAGCTATTCCTCCTGCCTTGTCTGCTTTACTACATGTTTTTTCTAATGCCTCTAAAGCACCTGATTCTCTGCTCCCTGCTCCCAAGAAGACTGAGTTTTTTAGGGTGCCTGAGGGCTGTTCCTTTTTGTTCAAATGTCCTGCTGCTGACCCTTCTGTGTTGTCTGTAGCCTCGGATAAGTAATCTCAAGTGCTTCCTTTGTCGAAGTTACTGCCTTCTGACACAGACAGCAGAACCATGGACAGGCTTGGTAAGAAGGTTTATACTTCTGCTACCCTAGCTTTTAGCGATATTAATTATCAGACCCATATATCTAGGTATGTGTTGGCTCTTCTTTCTCATGCTTGTCAGATTTTTTCTGATCTTCCAGACTCTCAGAGTAAATCTTCTGCTCTTTCCTTGTTACGGACTTCCTCTCAAGTAGTTCATCATTCTGTCAGATGTAGTTATGATGCAGCAGATGCCTCTTCTAGGGCTGCTGCTTTTGGTTCAGTACTGAGGAGGTATTCTTGGCTTAGGCTTCAACCTTTACTCGATGATATTAAGGCTAAGTTGCTGGATGCTCCTCTGGATACTAAACTTTTGTTTGGGAAAGCAGCTGCTAGTTTGTTTAAGTCTCTTCAGGAGAAGCGGAAGGCCTTACAAGAGCTTAAACATGTCTTTGTTTCTCCTGTGCCTAAATTTCAGAGAAACTACCCCACTAAGCCTGCCTTTTTTGTATGCAATCCTGCCCTTCTACTAAAGGTAAGAAGAGTGGCAAACAGGCTCCTCCTGCTAAGGCTACTCAGATTTCAGGGCCTCTGAAGCCTTCCTTTCCAGACAAACCAGGTGCTGTATGATTCTCCATCTCTTCCCAGCTGCATTCCTCTTTCTCTTCACCTTTCTCTTTCTCTTCCTATTTGACTTTGAATCACCTATGATTCTTGGGTTCTGTCAATCATTCGTCAGGGGTACTTCATGGCATGGAATTTTCATCCTCCTTTTATGGGCATGCTTAAGCCTCCTCGGGAGCATCTTCCTTTTTTCCAAGAGGTTCTTTGTGATCTCTTGCCTCAGGGTACTATTCAAGAGGTGCATGTATCCTAAAGGGAGAAGAGTTTATTCAAGAATGTTTCTAGTGCCCAGAAAATAAAGTACTTGAAGACCGATCCTAGACCTCTCTCATCTAAATACCTTTCTGAAGGCGCCTTCTTTTTGGATGTTGTTCCTTCAGACCCTTTTTCCTCTCTTGCTACCTCAGGCCTTTCTGGTGTCTCTGGATCTCAAGGATGGTTACAGTATCTCCATATTCTGAGCCATCCTCTTTTCAAGAGATTTTTGCATTTCTCTGTTGCTTCCTGGCATTTTCAGTTCTATGCTTTGCCATTTGGTCTTTCTATTGCCCAAGGGTGTTCACCAAATGCCTAGCTGTTTGCAAGCTTCAAGGGATCCAAATATTTCCTTACTTGGATGACCTCCTGATTCAGGCATCCTCTCCGGAGGTCCTTTTGCAAAATCTTTGTTTTACCATTTCTATTTTTCAAAGACTGGGGTTCACAATACACTTCAATAAGTCTTCTCTGGCTCCTTCTTAGGATCATGTCTTTTTAGGTTGTAGGATTCAGACAGTGCCAATGATGGCATCTCTGCCACCTCCAAAGGCCTTAACTCTCATTGCTTACTTTCAAACTCTTCTGTCCCTGGCCTCTTTTACAGCCGGGGAGTTTCTCAGAGCTCTGGGTTCATTGCTTCCATTATTCCAATTGTTCCTCTGGCCAAACATCCCACAAGGACGTTCCAGTGATTTCTGCAGTTGTTGTGGCTTCAACATGCACATCCTCTAGACTTTACTTTTCCTCTTCTCCCTTGTTTCAAGAGGGAACTTCTGTGGTGGATTCAGCAGCTGTCTCTGAATCCAGAGCTCCCTTTTCATCCTCCTCTTCCCTCTCAGGAACTGTTCACAGATGCTTAAGATGTGGGATGGGGAGCATCGTTTGGCTACCTGAACGTTCAGGGAATGTGGTCACCTCATTGGCAGAAGGAGCACATCAACATCAAATAAATGAGAGCTGTTTTGCTGGCTCTTCAGGCATTTCATCTGCTTTTTTGTCTGGGGCCTCTCAAGGTATTCAAGGACAACACCACAGCTATGTGGTATATCAACAAACAGGGGGGATCAAGATCTTACCTTCTTTGCTGGCTGGCACTTCTGGTATGGGATCTGGCTGTCAAGCATCAAGTGACTCTTCAGGCAGTTTATATTCCTTCAGATCAGAACATCGTGGCAGACACTCTGAACAGGTCCTTCACTCAATCCTACGAATGGATGCTTCACAGGAATGTGTTTCTGGACATTGTTCACCAGTTGGATACTCCTCAAGCAGATCTCTTTGCCTCCCCTCTGAACAGACAACTTCCTCTGTTTTATGCCAGAATCTCAGGTCCTCTGGTTTGGAAGGTGGGCGCCCTCTCATTTTCTTGGAAGAGGATGTTTTTTATTGCATTTCTTCCCCTTCCTCTCATTCTGAGAGTCCTGTTCAAGATTCAACAGGATGCTCCCAAAATCTTGTTGGTGACTCCATATTGGCCACAACAGCACTGGTTCCCTCTAGTTCTGCTTCTAGCCAAGGGTAATCATCAGAAGTTACTTCACAGGTTGGATCTACTCACACAAGACAAGGGATCTCTCATCCATCCCCACCTCTCCACGCTTCAACTGACACTGTGGGTGATAGAGTTTTGATCTCTCAAAGACACCTTTTCTCTGAGGATGTGCTGCAGGTCCTACAAGAGGCCAGGAAACCTAATACTAGGAAATCATACTTATCTAAATAGAAGAGGTTTTCTATTTGGTGTCTTTCTCGTGACCTGGACCCATGGAACCACTTATTGTGGATGGTCCTTTGGTTCTCTCTTATTTGTGTGAATGCTGGTTTGGCCTATTCTTCTATTAAGGCCCACTTATCAGCTCTTTCATCTTGTCTACCTTTAACTCCCCATTAGCTTCTAGATTCAAGGCTAAGCAATTTCTTAAAGGCATCCTTAATATTAGACCTCCCAGGAAGCCTGTTTGTCCTCCCTGGGTTCTTAATTTCATTCTGGAGAAATTGACTCAGGCTCCTTTTGAGCCTGCTGTTTCAGCTTCCTTGCAATATTGTTCTTGGAAGACAGTTCTTTTGTTAGCTCTTACTTCTTCCAGACAGGTGTCTGAATTGCAAGCCCTTATGGCTTGTCCACCTTTTTTGATATTTCATGAGGACAGGGTGCCCTTGCGTAGTAATCCTTCTTTTATGCCCAAGACGGTTAATAAGTTGTCACTTAATCAGTCTACTAATTTGCCTCCTTTTTCCCCTCTTCGCAATTTGACAGTGTGAGGGTGCTGCATATGATAGACATGCATAGACAGCTCAGATTTTATTTGGATAAGACTAAAGCTATAAAAAAATCTGATCAGTTGTTTGTTTCCTTTCATCCTAGGTCTTTAAGATTGGCGGTTTCCAAGCAAACTATTTCTACTTGGATTTCAAAGGCTATTTATTTTTGTTACACTTTTCATGGTGACAGCCTTCCTTCTTCAGTAAAGGCTCATTCTACTACAGCTTCTTTTTCTGGTGCTTTTTTCAAGGGTTCAGACACTAATTCTATTCTTGAAGCAGCTACCTGGACTTCTGTGCATACCTTTATGAAATATTACCAGTTGGATGGTATCTCCAGAGCTAGAGCTGGTTTTGCTAACACCATTCTTCATGGCTTCTTAGAGGGGTCTACTGCTGCTTCCTCCTCCCAAATTTCTTCTTGAGCTTTGGCACTCTTCCATATAGTAATAAATATTGCAGTGGTGAATATAAGGACATAGTGCAGTTGTGTAAAATCTTACCATACCAGTAGATGTCCTTGCCTTCACCTCTGCATATTCACTCCCTCCCTCCATCCCCCCTAGTCTTTTTTTTTCCTTCCTGCATGTGCAAGTGCTCCTTGGTTTTCCTTGGACTGCTGTTCCTACTGGGGAATCAGTTCTGAGGATGGTATGCCTGAACATCACTTTTATGCCCTACGCTATGTAAGGAGTGTGTAGGTGACATTCAGCATACCTTAAAGCAATGGTAGACTTTGATAGACTGGCCGGACAGTGGTCTCCATTGCCGGGAATCCCATATAGTAATGAATACTACTGCAGAAGTGAAGGTAAGGATATCTGCCATTATGGTAAGATTTTACACAACTGTACTTTCTTTTATTTAACTATAACGTCATCAGAGTTAAAAACTATGATGAGGTTCTAGCTAAATAAAAGAATGAAAGTGGTCAGTCAGTAAACACCTGTGTTGGAGACTGTTTCCTTACTGACTTTTGTGGAATTATTTTGGCAATTTCTTGTTATTTTTAAATTCTACATCACTTTGGTTATTTTTAACATTTTACTACCAAAGTTAAAAGCACTTTGTAGCAGTAATTACCTCTGGCAGCCTAGCCAACACACTGGCACAGGCATCCCCCATACACCTGCACACATACAAACACGCGCACGCGCACACACCCACACACACCCACACACACACACACACACACACACACACACACACACACACACACACACACACACACACACACACACATATCCACACCACCCATCTCCTACCTAATCTCCCCACTGCAGCCAACATACACACATACACACACACACACACACACACACACACACACACACACACACACACACACACACACACACACACACACACACACACACACACACACACACACACACACACACACACACACACACACACACACATACACACATACACACACACACACACACACACACACACACACACACACACACACACACACACACACACACACACACACACACACACACACACACACACACACAAATGCACACACGCACACACACACACACACACACACACACACACACACACACACACACACACACACACACACACACACACACACACACACACACACACACACACACACACACACACACACACATGGAGTCATCCTAGTCCATTCATACTGCTACAGACATACATGCATACTTCCACATACATGCACACAGTAATACACACCCTCGCCAATGCATCTCTGCTGAATTTTGTCAAACTTACCTTTGATACAGCCTCTCTCATTGACTATAATGGGCGGCTGTCACATTTTGGATGAGTTAACTTTCATGGCTGGCCATGCTAATGTATGCATTGGTGTGTACTATGCCAATCTCTGACTCAGAAATGGTTGTCATAGGGGCTGGCCACTCATGAAAGGGATTACACATGCTGTAATCCTTTCAGAATCCTGGCCATTGGCCTATTTGGGAAACTGTATAAGGTTCATAGGCTCATAGGTGTATATTAGGCTAACAACCACTGGGGCCTTTAAAAGCCTATCCATGCAACCCAGATGTGCCCCACAAATTTGATCTATATATGGTCATAGGTGTATACAAGGCTAATGACCACAAGGGCTCTTAAAAGCCAAGCTGTACAAAATAATGCGTATACATCCATATGCTAAAATCTATTCTGTACTTTCTAGGGTATTGTTTGCTATAAGAAAGTACAAGGCTGTCAGCTGGCAGACTATTATTAGCTTAGCCAATGACCAAAGGTCAGAATCAAACTCAGTTCTCTGTATTTTTGAGATAAGGACCCTAACCATTCTGCCAACCCCTTGTTTTTTTAATCATCATAACCAATTCTTTATGCCAAACTACTGTGAGACTGCAAAGAGTATATAAAGGGAAAGTTATACAGATATGAATAATAGACTAAACATTTACAAGAATGAAAGACAGAAGAAAATATGAGAAAAAAAAAACAAGTATTTGTCAATGCTGAATGTTGACATGGAAAAAATGACAATATTAGTATATAATGGCAGATAAAGCTTTATAGGATGTTTTGATTGAATTTATAGCATTAAATGTATGAGAACTCTGTCTGCCACACCATTCACTGACACACAACTCGCTGCATCCCTAACAACTCATTTTATTGAAAATGCAAAGCTCAGTCTTTTGCACTACTAGTGGAAAGTCATATCACCCATAAACCACAACTTTATATATAATAACTCCAAAATCAAACAAAAGTAGGGGCTTAAGTAATGCTTCTTTAACCCACCATCAGCAATCCTAATCAGCTGAAACTACAACTATATCTTAAATAAAACACACCTCACTCTCCACCCACTCCAACAGCAGTTTGCCTAAATAAAACCATAAAAAGTCACATGCTTTCTGCACTGCATCCTCGCGGTGAGTGTATAAATAGTAATGAAAACACTGCAGAATCCCTTCCTATATAAGTTAATACCACACAAAAATGTATTACCATTGTTTTACAAACCACAAACATGTTCCCTTTGATAGCACACGTATTATGATATTCAGGACCAGTGTGATTACATTAAGTCATTTTTTTCTTTATATTGTCTACTTAACAATGCTCTAGTTAACTTGAAAATTAAAAAGGTAGAGTTAGACAACTGGATTTTTATTGCATATAATACATAATTCTTAGGCATGCAGTCCAGAAGAGTATTGGGGAGCCCTAGTCCAACTTCCTTATCACCCCATAGTGTTATCTGGTTAAGTGACTTAGTCACACAGCAGGCAGATGGAGGCTGAGAGAATCAAACCCTGTTCTACAGGAAACAACTTAACATCTCCTTCTGCATTAACTGGCAGACGTTTTAATGTGTCACTCCTGTTGTCATAATTAAATGGCATAGTGAGGGAATTAGGATAAAATAAATAAAAACAAAAACTACTCACTGCCCTGGTTTGGATAGGAGTTTGTGGTACATTTAATTCAGTTTAATATTTAAATACAGTGCCCTACGAGGTGCAGCTCAAAATTGTTAAATTCATGTGATGTTCTAGTTTGAGCAACTGATTTTATGGGTCACTGACTGGATGTAACATTACACTGAAAACCAACCCTAGACCTCTCTCTTACAGCTGTAATGCTCTAAAGTCAATACTAATCAATGAAGTAAAGGTAAAACAGACATCACTGCATGATAATCAAAAATTTCAAAAATACAACTTGAAAAATGTCTAAAATGCAGATGTGTGTTTGGAAAAGAATTACAGGCAGTGAGCTCTGCTTATGCTTAAACTCATTTAGTCTGCTAAACTAAGGTTCAAAGTGGTTTATCAGTCTTGCATAAGAAATGCCCCCCCCCCCAAAAAAAAAGCAGATTTTGCTGGAACAGCAATGATGAAAGATGAAAAAAGTCAACACAAACATGCTTTGGCATGTAGCACATAAAGCAAAATACTGACCATAAACAGTCACATAATAAACATCATGACTGAAAAGGTAAGCAGCTCAAAACCACTGAAAGAGAGGGATAGGGAACACAGTTATTTAAAGTAGGTGGACAGAGGAAAAACGGTTTGGGAAGAAAATGCCAAAACACAGTTAATCATTTTAAAGTAACAGACAGACATTTTACATATATGTAAAGAGGAAAAAATGTCTAAGCAAGATAGTGACAGTTTAAAGAAGAAAAAAATAGCAGAGTGATAGAAATTCACTGAACAGTAAGTACAATGCAACTTACTTTTGTTTGTTTATTCTCCAACTTAAACTTAGTTTTTTTTCACCTGAGGCATTTAATGTTTTAATAACTGTTTCCGTAAGGAGATGAGTGCACTTTAATATAGTATTTCTTCCTCTTGAATTAACCTGCTGCACTGTTGCCTTTTACATGTTATTGTCTTTCTGATGTCTAAACTTATATTTTACAGTTCGCATGTGCAAATTGTCATTTGTATTCTGTGGAATCAATGATGGTGTTAGTGTAAACTTGCTAAATAAAATTGATACTGACCAAACAGTGGTTTGACAATGTTTCTAGAAATCCATGCTCTGAAGATTATGTTGCATCAGGCTCAGAACCTTCATACACACTGCTATCTATAATTGCATAATCAATACAGAACTTTAATACATGGACATAGGCTTTCTTATTACTGGAAAATAAATTTGCTCTTATGTGGAACAGCCTTGCCCTTATAATTCCATTTGTTTTGAAAGTTTTGTTGCTGAATATGATAATGCTTCACTGTTTTAACTAGCATTGCTGCAGGGGTGCATTCATCCTATAAGTCATCATGCAAATATATTGCTCACTATACTATTTTGCCAACTCTGCCTTGTCAGAAAATACAGATTTCTGTATCACAGTTATGTCCATGTGGGTTCTACTTATTGAAAGCAAACTTCGCTGAAAATTCCTCTTCTTTTGGCTTTTCCCGGTTAGGGGTCACCACAGTGGATCACCTGTCTGCTCATGATTGGCAGTGGAGTTTTACAGTGTCGAGTTGCTAGCCCAGCGCCCAATCTTCCACAGAAGGCATACACATACACACACTCACACCTAGGGCCAATTTAGAGTGTCCAATCCACCTACAGCATTGTCTTTGGAAGGAAACCGGAGCACCCAGAGGAAACCCATGCAACCACAGGGAGGGCATGCAGACACGGCACAGAAGGCACCCCAGCTGAGGATCGAACTGGAGAACCTCTTGCTGCAAGGTGGCAGTGCTAACTGCTGCACAACCATGGCCGTCCCAAACTTAGATGAAAATAAAATACCAAAATTATAATGTGCAAAGGATGCTTTTGTTTTCTGTTTCCAATTCCTATGTGCATTAATATGTATTACATAAAACAGTGAAACTTTCACTTTATAGTTATACAAACACATAAAAAAACAAACATTACAGTGCAGTCGTCCATTAGCACAAGGCCTTTAATATAACCTCTGTATATTATGTATCTCTCAGCTGTCCCTGATTTTGTCTCATATTTTTGCTTCATCCCTCATAACTTTTTTTAATGTTCTGGTAAACCACTGAGGATTATGATCAATCATTAGAACCTTTCATTTAAGTTTCTCACTTCCTCTTGTTTAGAAAATGCATGTTGATGCAAAAACTATTGTACTATTATTTGGTTACAGTGAACTAGAGTAATATTTAGACATTACTCTAATTGTGTGGCTTTTTCACCATTTATTTTTGGTTTTGCCCCTGATTCTTGAGCAAAGAAGTTGAGTGCTAACATACCATTTTACTCCCTCCACTGGGTATCACACACTAAACTTCTGTTTTCATAGATAGCACTATGTTGTTTTCTCATTGCATGGTACACCAAATAAGATTTCCATTCCCAGCTGTACACAACATTACTTTCTTGTAATGTTGTATCAATGAAAGTAAGCAAATTACTTTCATCTACTTCCAGAAAAATAACTGCAGTGATGCTTAGGAATACAAAGGAAGCAGTAATTTATGTGTTGTTGATTCTTTATTTTTCTAGATATTACTTTATTATAGTTGTGCCTCAGGAACAAAACAACATGCATCAAGTTACCAAATACTGTGTGGAAAATGTGGATTGCTGTTTGCTAAGAAACAATTATCCAGATACTTCAAAGGCAATTATGATTTACATCTGGCTTTGTTAGATGCCTGTAATCTTTTAACTGAAACTGAGCAGAGAAATACCATCATTTATTAAAGCTTGGGGTCAAAGATGATTGGTTTGCATCTATTTCCTTAACTGTGATACTGAGTGATTCCATGTGATCCATATTTCATCATTGTTGATAATGCTTTGTGATTCATGTTTCCAATGTTTCTAAGTAGATCTCCCCATTAAAAAAAAAAAAAAACACTGCAGATTCTATTTTGATATTGAAAGCTAGTGACAGGCAGAGGTATAGCAAGAGTGGGGCAGAAGGGGTAACTGTCTCAGGTACAAAGTGTTAGGGGGTATGACTGGCAGTTGCTAATGGGGTGATATTGAAATACCAGCATTCAGAAATGAATGCAACTACTGTATTTGTAATCATGGTTGAAGCACTTCTATGTGGTGCATAAATGTAGAATCCTCACTACCGACAGAAGACAGAGGATCGTTTTTTTTCCATCAACTTAGGAAGGTGCCAAATCAGGGAACTGCACTAAATGCTAGATAAACCAGATATGGTTCTCTAGCTCAACAGATCCCCTGTCTAGCAGGTCCACTACCAGCACCCAACAGACACATTCATTTTATGGGGGTGGAACCAGGCATCCTCAGGCTAGGGAAGAGCGCTGCTTCGTCATCATCATCAAATCCCTTTTTCTACATGGGTTTGGGGTATCATGCCAACTGTTGCCACCTCTCTCTCTGCCTCTCTGTTCAATACCACTCTCCTACCTTCCTCGACACTCATGCCTGACTGTCGCAGGTCTTCTCTCACACAATCCATCAATCTCTTTGCTGGATGCCCTTGTTTCCTCTTGTCTTCTTCTTGTCTGACCCAAATCTTCTTCAACTGATTATCTTCTGCTTTTCTGCAAATGCGCCTGTATCACCATAACATACCTCTCAATTGTCCAGATTTTTGAAGACTGTCCAGATTTTTGCCTGACATTGTTGGTCTTTTCCTCATAAAATGTGTTGTTTTCTGACAAATCAGTGACATAAACCGAGGACTGACGTCACTAAATAACATACATTTGAGTTTTAGACTTCATATCCTTCAGAAAATGCATGTTAATACAAATCCTGTTATTCTATTGGCTTTCTAAGTTTATAAGAGCAATATTTAAAATCTGTCCCTATTTCTGGGCCTTTGTCCCCCCATTATGTTAGGCTTTGTCCAGATTTCTTGCACTAAGAAGTTGAGAGGTATGCACCATAATCTTTTCTTTTTCACCTTCTCTGCAACTGGAGCTACTTTGACTTTTGCTGTTATGTTCTCATTTCTTCATCTGTCCCACAGTATGCATCCTAACACTGGTCACACACTTCATCTCCATCACCTCTAACATCTTTAATTGTTCTGCCTTTACTGCTCAGGTTTCTGCACCGAACAGTAGTACTGGTCACATCACTGTTCTGTACATCTTACTGTTCAGATTCTTTGGCATTCTTCTGTCATATACTATGCCTGACACTCTGTGCCAATTGGCTGCAACCCATCTGATTCTAGCTTTGATCTCCTCATTCAGACTACCCTTCTCCTCAACCACCCATCCCAGATACCTGAAGCTGTTAACCTTTTCCACTATTATCCCCTTCTATCCCAAATCTCAACTTCTTCTGACTTCCCTAATTTTCTGCCATTACAACTGTGTTATCTGTACTCAGTTTCATCCCATGTGCCTTCAGTTTTACATTCCTGCCATTCTCTTATCCTTTGCTGAAATTCCTGCTCAGAGTCTGCCTGTAATGTCACATTGTCTGCATACGGCAACTTTGTTGATCTGTCCTCTTCAACCTGTTTGCTAATGTAGTCCATCACCAATATGAACAGTAATGGGTTCAGAGCTGAACCATGATGCACAGCCATTCCCACTGGGTACCCTTTGAGATATGTATCAAACATTGTTCATACTTGACTCATTGGGCCCTTGTACATAGTCTGCACTCACTAATTCTAACAGTGTCTCTGGAATTTCAAAACCACTGCAGGACAGCCCAGATCTGTTTTCCTGGGGCCTTTTCCTCATCTCTAGCTTCTTTCAACTATTGGTCTCACTGCAAACACTGGATCAGTTGTGTAGCATCCTGATCTGAATATGAACTGCTCATCTTTCTACTGCTTTGTATGTAAATTTATCAACCACCATCTCCAGAACTTTCATGTTGTGTGACACTAGTTTGATACCTCTGTACTGCCCACAGGATGCCCCCTTTGCTCATAAATACACTGGCACTAGTGTGCTTATTATCCAGTCAACTGGGATATGCCTTTTTCTCAATACTGCTATGTGTTCCCTCAGGAGCTGTTTCTCTCCTATCTCACCCAACATCTTTATCATATTTGTGACCGCCATACCTCTCAACTCTACAGATTTTCACACAATGTCCTGATTTTTGCCTCACATTTTTGGTCCATTTTTCATAAAAGTGTGGTTTTTCTGACAAATTAGTGGCAAATCATTAAACAGAAGCCACTGTGGTGCAGCAGTAGTGTTGTCGCCTCACAGCAAGAGGTTCTCCCATTCGATTCTCGGCTGGAGTGCCTTCTGTGTGGAGTCTGCATGTCCTCCCCATGGTTGGGTGGTGTTTGAAAGACATGCGTGATGGGCACACTAATGCAAAACCTGTTATTCTATCAATCTTCTCAGTTTGTAAGAGCAATATTTAAAATTTGTTCCTGTTTTTGGACATTTGCCCCACTTTTATTTATGGCTTTGTCCAGATTTCTTGCTCTAAGTGGTTGAGACGTATGACCTCATCTGAGCCTACTGCTTTTCCTGACTTCATTTTCCTTAGTGCTGTTCTTACTTCATTTGTGGTGGGCTTCACCCATCTTTCATCACATGATGTGTCTGGGGCAGTACAACTCCTGTGGGGTTTTCTTCATTCAGAAGCTCTGGGAGTACTCCTTCTATCTGAAGTCCTGTGGACTAGTAAGCAGGTTGTTGCTGGCATCTCTTATAAAGGGTGTCTGACTATCTTCTTTATCTTTTTGTCTTGTTGTGCATATATATAGTTTCTTTGTGCTACTGAGTCACTCACTTTCCAGAGTGCTTTTGATACCTTGTTCTTTGTTTTGCTATTGCCTTCTCCCTCTTTAGCCTCTTGTTAGCAGCCTAGGCCAACTAGTTTGTCCATTTTTCTATCTCCCACTTTTTCCTGCACTCATCCTTTGATGACTTTCTGGACTTCTGCATTCCACCATCAGCTTTCCTTATTACCTTATTTCAATACATGGCAATGTTGCATATCTACCGTATAGTCCTCACATGCTGTTTTGGGGAGCTGCCATTCTTCTTGAGGCGCTACAGCCCTAAGTAATTTGTTGAACTGTTGTGCTTTTTCTCCTGTCAACTACTAGGTATCCACACTAGTTTCTTTTGATCTTACAGCATTCACTGATAACTGCTTGTAGCTGATTGTGGCAACCAATGGTTTATGCTGTGGGCCAATTCACTTCACTTGACCATTGTGTAATCACTGATTCTACCCCCCACTTCCTTACTCTTACTTATGGAAGTCTACCTTCCCTTAATTCTATTCAGGCAGCGAGCAGCAGCCTTCTTAGGTCCTTGGATTCAGGAGCAGGGGATCTAGGGTAGCTGAGCTGTGTGTCTGTGTGTGTCAGCTGCAGTTTACCTTTGTCCTTAGGCTATCCACAAACTTGCTGTAGCTACCTTGCCATGGAGAGGCCATATACTATATATATATATATATATATATATATATATATATATATATATATATATATATATATATATATATATATACATATATATATATACACACACACACACACACACACACACACACACACACACACACACACACACACAAACGCACACACACACACACAAACACCCACACACAGCACACATACACACCCAGACACACACACACACACACACTACACTGCACACATTACCCAGAATTAAGCAGATACCATTTACACAAATCTGGCACTGGTCAACAACAGCCTCGAAGATACCATGATACCATCACTGGTGAGCCAGTAAGAACCTCATACAGCCTACCTGCCAAATGAAGACGATCATCTCCTGTATTAGTTCTGATATTACCAACATGCTAAACCATGTGTGTGTGTGTGTATATGTATATATTAAACACTAAACTGTCACTGTCAAGATGATTGCAGAGATGGAAAAAAATCTGGGAGCCAGGGGGGTAGCAGTTATGCAGTTTGATCTGCATTTGTGCAGTGTAAAGCCTATTTGGGTATAGTAGGTGTTGGCTACTATGTGAGGCAGCAGTGAACACTTATCATATGTTTTGATGCCATTTGTTCTTTATATATTGCTGACTTGTGATTGAGACACCATAGCACTGCTTTTCACAAATTATTTGTGTAAGTAATTACTATGGAAATGCATGCTACTACCACACATTTTTTGTGGCAGAAAAAATTGTGTGTGTGTGTGTGTGTGTGTGTGTGTGTGTGTGTGTGTGTGTGTGTGTGTGTGTGTGTGTGTGTGAGTGTGTGTGTGTGTGTGTGTGTGTGTGTGTGTGTGTGTGTGTGTGTGTGTGTATGTGTGTGTGTGTATGTGTGTGTGTGTGTGTGTGTGTGTGTGTGTGTGTGTGTGTGTGTGTGTGTGTGTGTGTGTGTTTGTGCTTGAGAGAGAGAGTGCCTCTCTAACCTTGGAGCCAGAAGGTATATACTCAGCAATATAACTAGCACAGTAGTTACTTTATTTTAGGGAGTAGTTAGGAAATGGGCAAAAAATGTGCTCTGTGAGTATGAAAAAATGTTATTATCAAACCTGAGTAGAGTTTAATACAAATGGAATATTGTGGGTATGTATAACCAGCGATGACATGATAGCCACAGTGACTTGGGTCCATGAAATTCCATGCAGCCAGGCATGGAGACATTCATGCGGGTCAAGTAGCAGAAAGTAAATACCCAGCTAATGCTCACATCTTCAACAGAGATTGGTGATGGGGTACTTAAGGGAAAGAGCTAAGTTGTAGCAGAAAGCATGAACTTGTGCTTTAGCTGTCAAAATTTGTTTTATTTTATTGCATTTGTTTACCAGGAAAGTCCACTGGGCCTAAAAGAGCCCATTTTCAGTGGAGGCATGGGGAGAAAAGCTCCAACGGGATACAGAAAAAATATAAACATTAATTAGTACAGAAGTAGAAACAGTGTTACAGATAGTAAATATAGTAACATATACAGAATATATACATAAAAGCAGGAATCTAGTTTGTGTGATTAAAGTAATATATACAGAAAATATACATTAACGCAGAATTCAATGAATTCAATCAAAGTGGTATAAACAGAGATATATTAATCAGTATTACTGTACCAGTATCAACAAGTGAAGATAAAAATAAATATGGAGAAAGTATCATCAGTCACTAGTAGCAAAAGACATATGAGTTTAGTAATAATATAAGGAGAGTGAAGAGGTTAGGTTATAGAGCAGGAACATAGCCAGGATGAGTTGAGATAATTTTTCAGTATTTGTTTGAAGGTGGTGCTGTCTGTGTTTCTTATAGAAGGTGGAAGTGAGTTCCATAGTTTGGCAATGGTGAAGGAATAGAGGAGTTGACCAGCAGGTAAGATGGGCTTATCTATATGAACCTATGAACCTAAATGGTTGAGAAGTAGATGATTTTCAGATCTTAGATGCCTGCTGGGATGGTATTTGGCAAGTAGAGTTGAGAGAACAGGACAGTCTGTGGGTCTGTAGATTATTTTGTGCACAGTAGTTAGTTGGGTGAATGAGAGATGGTGGGGGAGTTCCAGCCACCCTGGACTTTCTCTGGAAGGAGTTACTTCAGGGGAGTATTGAGTTGATACCAGCTTGTATAAATCTATGACACAGACACCACTTTACTAGACCTATGTTAGAAGAGGAAATGAAAAGGATCACAAAGAGAGAAAAGACAGAGCTCTTTGATCCCTCCTTACATGCCAAAGAGGCTCTCTTTATTGAGACAAAGTATTACTGTACAGTGAATGGGTCCTGTAGGAAGGTAGAAGGAGAAGTGATACAGCAACTGATGCCCAAATAGGCCTAACATCAGGTACTTCTGGTCATAGCATATGATTTTCCTTTTTCAGGTCATTTGATCATGAAAGATACAAAAAGTGGGCTTACATTTGTTTTTAGTGGTCAAGCACTACAAAACATGTGAGGTGGTACTACAAGAGACATGGAACAGTGTCAAAATGCTATAAGGGAAGGAGACAACGATAGGGCTAGTTTGTTATCATTGCCTGATATGGAGGAACCATTCCAAATGGTAGTTTTGAATATTATGAGGCCTCATAGTACTTCAAGCACTATGGGGAAGACATACAGCTTGGTCATTGTACATTATGTTGCTATGTAGCCTAAGGTAATTGCTTTGCCTTCTAATTAGGAGAAAAGGTAGCAAATGCTTGTTAGAAATTTTTCAGCAGGTGGAGTTCCTGAGGAAATATTAATTGATAGAGGGAATAACTTCTCTCAGACCTGCAGGCTTGTTTGCAGAAGTACATTGGGGTAAAACAGCTAAAAAAACACATGCACCATTCTTAAGAGTCTTGTCGTCAAAAGATACAAGTAGCATTAGTAATAGTAACTGAAATTGCTGCACTCAGTGATTATAGTGTTTAAATACTAAGAGACTCTAAGTTGTAAAGTACCAGGATCTGCAAGCAGAAACTAGAACAATATGTTAGAAAGAGACTCAGACAGCTCTAATAGAAGTAGGTGCAATAGGACTAATAAAAATTAGTTTTTAAGTGTACTTAAATATGTTACCAATACATGTATCTCCATAAGAAGTGCGGCTGTTGAGAAGAGCATGCTTGGATAACATCAAAAACCAGAGGAATACTAACTTCATAAACTTATATCATACCCTGAATCAGAAATCAGGTCCATTCCCATCATCGTATTAGAAACCCTAAACATCTGAAGAAATTAAACAGGGAGAAATGGAGAGGTCTGAATGGAGAGAAAGAATCAGCAAGAGAAGAACAATATTGCTGGAAATAAATTAATTCCCAAGCCTCAATGAGTGCCTTCATATGATGGACCTCATTTTTTTTTTTTTTTTGCAAAATCTCAGAACAATGGCACCGACATATAGACTGGATTTTATATATCATGAATAAAGGGAGATAAAAAAAATAGAACACATTGTGTACAGGTCAAGGGTTAAAAGAGTGCATACTCCTGGCAATATCACAACACAATGACTGAATGAATTAATTAATTCCCTAAGAAAAGGTGCAACAGACTGAGCAGGAGTAGAATTCTGGAAGCTTCTGCAGGAGTCTATGTTGAAATTTCTGTTTATAATGCAGAGCAAAGAGAAGAGCAGAAACAGAGAACAAAGAGTATACTTTCATTTTAGAGCTAATAGAAGACCTGATTGATTTAATATAATAATATAAAAATAGGCGTATACAGTAATTTAGATGAAAGTAAGACTACAGAAGGTGAATAACACCCAAAGTGTCAGATGAGAACTACAACAAATTAACAAAGTAATTAGAACAACTAAGAGAGATTCTTATAATGTAACAGAAACAGAATATACTAAACAGTATCAGGCAATCCAAAGAGAGGCTACAAAGCTGAAATTGAAAAAGAAAGTTAAGTGGCTTGATCCCAACTTCTGCCTACATATATTAACATCTTTGCTCAATGATGAAGAGTAAAAATTATTATATGCTTATCCTGAATAGAAGCCAACTTGATAAACAATAGGAGAAAACATACTCCACCATAGGAGTGAACCTGCAAGACGTCCTAAGAACTGTAGACCATTAATTTACCTCCTGACACTTTTAAGAGAGGAACAGGAATGAAAATTAAACCAGAAGTAGACAAAATCAGGCAGCAACAGAAAACAAAACAACACAAAAATACATATAAAGAAGAGAAATCCAAGAAAAGTGAAAGAAAAATGAAAAGTCCACATTTATAGTAGCAAGTACAGAGAACCCCTGGAACAAACACATTCTAATCAAGATCTGACACATAAATGGTTAGCGAGATGGATGTGAATTTAAACCAAAAGATGATTTGTTAATAATGGCAGCTCAACATAGCAGGATGCATACATGCTGATTTAAAAAAAAACTGCATAGAAAATGTGAAAGATAACAATAAATGCATGTTCTGTAATACAGAACTAGAAACTGCACATTCTATGCTGACTGTGATATGCTCATGGCTGAGAGTCTCTATACTGAAAGGCACAGCAATGTTCTAAGACTGTTGAATTGTGGATTGTGCAAACACTACATGTAGGTAGATGAGAAGCTTTGGAAACATGAAGCACGAACACTACTTAAAAATGAAGAAGTTATGATCACATATTCTCCAACTCCAACAGTTAAGAAAGTAGAAGCAAGAAAAACAGACATGGTAGTCAAAGAATAAATGACTAAAATTATCATTAATCATTGACATAGCTACACCTAGTGATTATATTTTGTCCTGCATTCTGTGAGACACTAAATCATAAAATACCTGGACATACAACAGAAGTTAGAGTAATGTGGGACAAAGATACCAGCTAGAGCTAGTGGTAGGAGGAACTACATAGCTAACAAAAAAATGCATGTGTACTTAAATATGCTACCAATACACATAATTCTGTATGAATTGCTGAAGGAGGCAATTCTGGTTACATTATAGGTGCTAAGAAGAGTACACTTGGTAAACATCAAGACTGAAGCAATACTAATTTCATGAACATGAATTATACCCTGACTGAGGAATAGGGTCAATTCTTCTCACAATACTAGACGCAATTAACCAGGGAGATTTGCCTCACTTTGCATGCTTCTGCAGGAAAATTGAATAGCTTAACTTAGATAAGTTGCTCAATTTTCCTGCAGAAGCATGCAAAGAGAGGCAGGAAAATTGAGCAACTTATCTAAGATAAGTTGCTCAATTTTCCTGCCTCTCTTTGCATGCTTCTGCAGGAAAATTGAGCAACTTATTTTACATAAGACTCCCCCCCCCCTTTTTGTTCCCCCTCCACTTACAGGAGTCCCAGGCACAAATTCCTGCAGGTTTCAATTGTGAATTTTGAAATATTGTTACCTGTTTCTTGTTTCCACAACTACATACTTGCGGGGAGTCCCAGATAAAGTAATAGTGTCAGTGGTTCAACAGATAATAAACTTGGCTTTGATGCTGGATCTATTCTCACACCAGATACTTAAATTTGTGTTTCTTGCACTCACTCTGTAGTGCAGCATTTGTAGGACACTGTAGTCCTGAGTGTGCAGTCCTTCATATGAGATGTTAAACAGAGATCCATTCAAAATGAGTTTGTGAAAGCTGAAGTGAATGTAAAAGACCACAAGGGACATCAAAATAGTAGGGGCTCTTTATTACAGATACATAAAAGACAAGTAAGATGTACAAATCAGCAAACAATTTTAGCATATATATGTATGTCCAATAAAGTATATAGAAAATACAGAAAAGCTAGGATAAACACGTAGAATGAGTTGTAAGTTAAACCCCATAAAAAGGGACCTAATCCCTAAATTATTTAAATCACCAAAACTTTCAGCACCAGTCAATGTTTTATTTTAAGAGCCTCTTTCATAGACCATTTTTTATTGCAAAAGTTTTATTCATCCTATCCTTTCATACAAACTAGGTTGCAAACATATACACCCTACCAAGGTTTTCTACATCTACCTGCTGCACACTGTCATACATACACAGCCAACATTTTTTTCATAGAAATAGAAACACAAGCAGGCATCATGACCTCTTTGGCCATCAATTTCCAAAACCCATTAATCCTTTTACAATCCAGGAAGACATACTTGGCCATTTCTTCTACCCCACAGATATTACACAATCATCCTTCCCCCTTTTACATTTCATTTCTGCCTTAACTGGTAACTTATTGATTACAAACTACTATAACAGATCATCTTACCTCCATATATATTACAGAATCTCTTGCATCTTTGTAATGCTGCTTGTCTTTCTAAATTCCATAAATCTGGTCCAGGATCAGGCTAATAAAACTTTTCCATTATGTCCTCATACAATCTTCACTTCTTATCCCCTATTTTTGTTATATTTGTTTTCTATATTTTAATCTTCCTACAATATTCTGTATGCCATTATCTATAACCCTCTCAGACTTCTTAGGTAATTGACATCACACCCAAAAGTCATTATATTTCAGCCTGAGTAGTCAGCCTAATGCACCTAAATCTGATTCCAACTCTTCTGAATAACCCAATACTTATGCAAGAAACACAAAATACTATAGGATTCCTCAAGCCTAACCTTTCCTTATCATTGCTATTATAAAGAATACTTTTTTCAAAAGATTTAAATGAGACTCAAAAAGCATTCCAAAAATAATAGCCAAAACTCTACCTTGAAAAAAGCATAATCACTCCCCCATATGCTATTTTCCCCAATACAGTAGAATTCATGAGATAAAACTTTTATAAAAAGTACACTAATAACCTCTAATACATCATCGCACTGTTTCATAACACATGCTTTCACATAAAATGTAATTCCCAAAATGTTAACCTCCTTACAAGAAAATTAAATGTCCCCAACATTTACAACATTACCAAAGCTCTTACTTTTCTGTTTATTGGGTTTCAAACCTATGTACACCAACCATTTCTCAATTGTCAAAATAACTTCCTCATCCAACTTGTATTTTTTGCCAGTGAAAGCAATGTCATTTGCATAAGACAACATAAGGGGAACACAGACATCTCCCATTCTTCCACCCCAATATTAATTTACTCTGTGTATAACAACTTTCATAAGTTGAGCACATATAAAGCCATTAAAGGAACTTTCAAACCTCTTATGACAGCAGTTTTCCAAGCCAATCATTAAGCAAGAATCTAATTCTAAAGTCACTGTACACCATTATAAATTTATTTTTATTGCAGATCTTTTAACACCAATATTCAAATGACACCAGAGAGAACAATTTCATTCAATTTAGCAATTATAACACAACATATTAAAACTGTTAACAGATATGCAACAGACTGTATCCTAAATAAAGGGTACAACAGTATTACCGCTCATAGCACTTACTTTGCTTACTCACAGTAAATCCAACATAGTGTGTTTTACTTATATTTCAAAATATTTCAAATTAGTTTGGTCTGTGAGTGAGACTAACTTTACTATTGCTATTCACCTAGCAATTTCAATACTATTCCCCCCTATTTCTTTCATACCTGCTGCCATCTTTTCAACACTTCTTTCCTGAGCCAGATTTCTGCAACTCGAAATGGTCTTCCATTAACTTAACCACCTCTCCAAATTCTGAGACATCCCTTTTCCATGCCCTGTTAGTCACCTTCTTGACCATTAACATCAAATGATAGCTCAGTGTTTCCCCTACTGTGATGCCATTTGGCATACATATACACTCAGAAACCATAACTGAAGTGAAATCATGACCCTGCTTGGAATTATTTCTATCAACCATTTCTGTACTTCCCTCTAAATACTGCCTAACATAGTACATTCCACAAAATATGCAGTCATGTTCCTAAAGCTGCTGTGACACACCTCCAGCAGTTGCTGTGATTATTAAAATATTTATTCAAACACTTCCACGTGAAAATATCTAGAAAGTGTTTCATACCTGGGTAGCTTATAAATCTGCTTCCATAATTATTGAGAAAATCCTCTTTCCAACATCTGCTCCCACTTCTTTCTCATATCCAACAGAATTTTATAAATTAGTCCAATAGCCCCTTCTACTTCTTGTCTTATGTGCTGTACCTCCTCTAAAAACTCACCCATTTTGGGAAGATCTTATTCTCTCAAATCTTTTTTTCTTATTTTAACAGACTATCCTGCTCAATGCCTGATATCAGAAGTTATCCCCTCTCATAAATTAACCTTTCTCTAAAATCATCCCAAAATCTAAACCAAGTCCCAACTATCATGCCATTCCATCTCACTTCTCATTGGGATTTTTCCATTCACAGGATCAATAAACAATCTTTTCACATGGTTCTCAGCACATGTACTGGGGGGGGGGGTAACATCTGCCTAGCTCAGTATCAATTTTTTGTAAAACGTCTTATTGTTAGCGACCTTCTAAAATATTTAACTTTCACATCTCAATGTTAGCCCATGCTTCACCTATCTTGTTCTTATAATTCTTCATAAATGATAAGTAAAGTTGTTTCCTCCTGAGAAACTGCCTATATACTAGCAACTCTGAAAATTGTTTTAGCCTCACAGCCCAAGAATACAATTAAAAGTCAGGAAGACCTAATCCTTCACAGCTGTATGGGAAGGACAGCATTTCCCAAGATACCCTCAGCTTGTCCCTTTCCCAGACCAGTCTCAAAAGAAGTTTTTTCAAATTATTGTTAAGAATATGACTTGGTTTCGATGGTATTGCCTCATACATGTAAAGAAGGTGGAGGAGGACATACTGGTTACATTTTTTGGTCCAAATCTAATCTTAATGCCAAAAACCTCCCTGTGAATGTCTTCAACTTCCCAAGAAGCCTATCACAGTTGATCTGTAGTGTAGATAATAAAGAGGAACAGAACTGTACACCTAAGTATTTAATATCTTCTCTTTCTCAGAATGTATCAGACCATAAGATTATCTGCAAAAAGTGTTGGTTTCTGTTGATACTCTCCCATCTGCAGCCCCCTGATACTAGAGCCACTCTGAGCTATTGCCAATTTTGCATATAAACTCACTCTACAGTAAGGCTGCCTTTGAGGTGATTCACACATTCATAGTTTTCTTCTTAAACGTGATCAATCAATTCATGGTAGGCAATGATTTATTAGTTTTACATCTGTTTTATAATACTGTATGCCAAGCACTATACACCTTACTAAGTATCTTATACTGTTCCTGCTTAGTTTTGTTACCTTTCACTTAAATGCAGCTGTGTTTATTTATTCATTTATTGTCTGACTGAGTAACTGATGGTGCTTCTTTCAGGTTACTTTGTAATAAAATCTGCTGCAAACTACGGAAATCATGCCAGGCCACTACAAACTGTTTCTGCTGGGCTGGATGACATGGAATCGGGAAGTAATTGGGCAGCTGCTCAGCAGACAGTAAACAGAAACGTCAGTTTATTAAACTTAATAAATATAGGTCCACTGAAATAACTAATACACATTTTAGAATAATAAATTCTACTTTACAAGATGAAGGCAACATTGTAACAAAAAGAAATGATAAAAAGAATTGCACTTGATCTTTAATGTACCTTCCCTAAGGAGGGGAATAATTCCTCTTTTCTTCCTTTTAAACAAAGATATTGTCTTCTCAGAGTAATACTTTTATTCAGAACTTATTTCTTAATACAAAAGTATTTTCTTCTCCATTCATTCTAAGGCATTATTTTCCAATAGCCTATCCAAATAACTTAACTAGAAACTGACAACTACTTTTCTGAGGCATTATACAAAACTGCTCATATTCAAAAAAAAATTATAGTTGATTTTAAAGCCAAGCACCAGATTTCCAAACTAACATAAAAAGGTCTCATAATGAAATGGCCAATCTGCAGTCTCTATATTATGCCTCTGAAAGCATCTGTATTACCACATCTCCTGAAGCGTCTTTCAAAACATTTCCCAAAGTGCAGTCTAAAACTGGTCATCCAAATATCATCCAGATACCAGTATGATCAAAGAAACTTATTGTCTATCTACCACCATTCACCTCCAACAAATCTGTAGAATAAATGAAATAATTGATTTCTGTAACTAAATTATCTCCTTTATAAGTAAAATATATATTGTTTTCTAGAATTAACCCCCTACTTTCATAACCGCCTCTTTTGTTTTGATACTAGTCAATTTCATACAATAATAATACCCAACTTTTAATCTAACTAATACCATTGTATGTGCATATATGGGTCTATATCACATCGTCAAATGCTTACTTAATTGAATGGCTATTCATCAAGCACACATTGTCAAAACCTCTCATCACTGAATGGCTGTTTCACTGAACTTTTTCACAGGGAAAAGCAATGGCCTGACAACCTAGCACCTGTCACTAAATTCTAAAAATGTAAAATACACCCAAGTGGAGCCTTTCACCCCCGCCCACACACCCCTAACTAAATATACCAACTCTGAGATTGCACTACAGTGGGGAAAAGGGCAAATTCCCAATGATGGCTTGCTTTTCCTTGTGAAAAAGTTTGATGAAACAGATGTTCAACAAAGAGAGGTTTCAACAATGTGGGCTTGAACAAATAGCAATTCAACAAATTAAGTATTCACTTAAATGATATAGACCCATGCATATACAACAATTAATCTAATATATAAGCATTATTTACACTTTAGGTCAATAATTAAGACCTGACCAATATATAAATAAAAAATCAATTAAGACAAAAAAACAACCAGCCAGGAATCCATAATAAACTGTTTATTGTATCTAATGTCACGGCTAACAAAGCCTTCAAGGAGTAAAATTCTAAAACACCATCCTGCCATAAATACTTTCCCTCATTAAATTAACACTCAATTAATCAAACAATTGAATAAAAAACTCCAATTACATTCTAGATTTAACCCATTTGGAACCAATGCAGTCAATTTCAATATATATATAGAGATTCTTTATACAGCAATTTGTTCTTGATAAGGACACTGTCATATTGATCAATGTTAATTTTCTTCTAAAACCACTCCTTATAAACCCTCAACTTCCCCATTATGAAAATTCTTAAAATGTTCAGCTATAGAGCTTTCCTTTTTACCTTTAATAATGTCCCTTACATGTTCTAAAAGTCTAACCTTAAATGGTTTCTTATTTCCCCCACATAAAACTTATTACAGGGACACCTTAATGCATATATAATACCCTTAGGTTCACATCCATATAGTCCTTGTACCAAAAATCTTTTCCCATTAATTTGTGGAAAGCTCCTGATTACAAACTTACACCCCATACAACCTCCACAGGGTTTAGTTCCCATTTGTGCCATACTCAAAGGGTCTCCAACTGAAGGGGCAACAAATTTAACAAGAACCAAAATATCTTTAATACTCTTCTTTCTCTCCTATAGGAAATCCTAGGAACTCTACATAACCATTCTGAAAAATCTCTTAGGGTCATCAAGTAGCCCCGATAAAATGTAACTAACTCAGCCAACTTTGAACTGAATGTATTACATGTAGTAACAAAATACATCTTTTTGTCTCCGTCTGTGTAGGTTTCATTGTGTTTACTTGTACTATATTATTCTTATGACTAACTACACTTTCTTGCTTAAACATGTCCCAACACTCTTTCAAAACTTTCTTTTTATATCCTCTATCAATAAACATCCTAACTGTATTTTCTATTTCTACTTCAAACAAAGCCTGCGTGTTCTTAAAAACTCCCCATATATTAACGACTGTAGAGTGTGTGTGTGTGTGTGGCGGGGGGGGGTGGCAACTCTGCCTCTGTAAATACCGAATTTCATCCTAGAACTTCCTGTGTACCATTGGTCTTATTTTATTTTCCTTACTACCCATCCAACACAACATGCAAAAATGAAACAACTTTATTTTCAACCCATCAAACTGTAGATCAAATCTGTTATGTTGCAATTGTAGGACAAAGTCTCCCACTAATTGTTGACCCCCCCTTACACAAAAAAAAACCTCAAGTCATTTATAAATCCGTAGTATTTTATTACATGCTGTTGGCAAAATGCCAATTTGTATACATTTTATTTCAAACAGGCCCATACAAAGATTGGCATGCATGGGGGTAAAACCTGCCCCCATTGCCACTCCTTGTTTCTGAAGGTATAAATCTCCATTAAATTCAAAATAATTATTCTTCAAACAAAAATACATTAATTCCATAACATATTCTGACACCAGACTTAGACCCAAAAATAATTGTAAAGCTTCCAGACCAAAACTGTGATGTATACTTGTATACAGGCTCTTGACATCTAAAGTGACACAATGTCTTGAGTTCACTGAATGCCCTTTATTTTACCTAAAAAATCAAATACATCTTTGCTATAATATGGTAGTTGAAGTACATTAGGTAACAAATATGTGTGTAAAAAAGACCCATCTTGTGCAGAAAATAGTTTCTAACCGAAACTATAGGACGACCAGGAGGGCCAACTATTATTTATTTCATTTATTTATTTATTTATTTAATATTTGCTAAATGGGAAAGTCTGACTTGGAACAAAACCAATTTTCAGCAGAGGCCCAGGGAGAAACAGTCCAGATGCATGTCTTTGTAACGGGTGAGGAAAACCACATGAACACAGGGAGGACATGCAGACTCCACACAGAAGGCACTCCAGCTGAGAATCGAACCAGATAACCTCTTGCTGTGAGGTGACAATGCTACCACTGCACCATCTGCATCTTGATAGGTTGAAATCTTTGTGCACCTTGGGGAGACATAAAAATAAACCATGGTGCAACCCTCACAATTTAATTTTTTCTCTATATCTGTCCTAGAAAAATATCCCAGCCTCAAACCTTTTTACTTTTTGATGTATTTCCTCATCTGTTAAATGTTTGTAACACATACCTAAATACTGCACATAGTGCATTAATACTCACTTATTCCCTTTATCAACAGGCTTGAATACTAACTCCCTTTGTGTACCTAAAGCCCTCAATGCCTTCCATTCCATTTTTGTCAAATTAACCCATATCCTTCATTTGTGTCCAAAACTTCTTAAATTCACATTCAACTGTAAAATTTAACATCACAGAAAAATGTTGTACCCATCACGTAGGAAAGGAAGTAAAAACTTACTTTTATATTCAATATGACTAGTGTCCAACAAACAATATGCATTAGGTTCGATGTCCGAATAGCAAGAATAAAAACTAGCGTCAGTAGTATCACTATCACTATTCAATTTTTCGCTAACATTAATCACTTTGATGAACAGAACAATTAAAAAATTTTAATAAGTGCAATTTCCTCACAAGCTTAAAAATATCACATTTAATGTCATACAGATATGTTAAAATAGTGGGTATAAATTTCACACCATAGTTTAAAACCACATATTCTTCATTAGACAAAACTCTCCCTGATAAATTAATAACATAATTACTACTGTCTAATAATTCATGAGGTAAATCGTCGGCATTTACCTCTCTTGGAACACTGGTGTGGTTAAAAATACCTCTGGGCTGCTGTTCCCTGTTCGTTCGCACCTCTCTGACATTTTTTACCATGGTATCTTCCTCGTTGATTATTTGTAACACTCTGAAATGTACGATTAAATTGTTCCAAATTTTGTGCTACAGGAAGCCGAGGATATCCCATGTTCTTTTCATTTTCCCATTTTGAGGAGGTCTCCAGACCATCCAATGCAGTAAAAGAACCACCGTGATTATTAGGAACCCCTTCTTCCTGTTCAAACCTCACATGACTCTGAGTGTTTTTTTTTCCGATTGGTTCTTAAAAGAAAGGCTTTACAATTCTCATAGTCATAGAGATCTCTCACCAGTTTAACTTTCTTTCTTTCAACTAGTTTGTTCACAAATGTTTTTAATTTTTCATTCATTTCACCCAGAAAACTGTCAATACAAGTAAAACCAGAATGGGAAGACGAAGCAGAACAAGTATTCACTATTTAAGCAATAACCCACGCCTGAGTGTGGGTAATGCTGGATTTACCCATGGTTGGTGTGGTTTGGTCATGAGGGTGAAGCCCGAGTGGCCAAACAAAGACAACCATGGGTAAATTCAGCATTACCCACACCCAGAAGTGGGTTATTGCTATTATACAATGACATTATTTAAGAAAAAAATACTTACTTTTCTTAAATAATGGCATTGTATAATGCCTCCTTGCTGCCCTTTCACAGCTGTCCAGTATTCTGCGGCAATTCTGATGTACTGCACATGCAAATGGTTACTCAGTACATCAGAGCTGTGTGTGGAAGCAACGGAGAAAGGAAAATCTCTGTTGCTTTTAAAAATGTGTCTTGCTATGTCAAGAGTTTAACATAGCGAGACAACTTTAAAAAAAGCTATGGAGAAAGGAATATCTCCGTTGCTTTTTTAAAACATATCTCACTATGTTAAACTCATTTAACATAGCAAGATAACAGCAACGGAGCTCTTCCGTTCTCCGTTGCTGTCCAACAAAAAAAAAAAAGACTTATACTAATGGAAAAAGTTTGGGCGACCGGACCTTTTTCCATTAGTATAAGTCTGATTTACAATGTGCACGCTGACCAATCAGCATGCACGTTTTGGAATATTAATGGGGGGTCATTGTATAATTGCTCTTTCAGTTCAAGTTGTTTTAATCTGTCCCTTTCTATTAAAATGTTAACTCATTCAATAGAATATCAATGAACTGCTGCAATCCAACGTCTTTGAAACTGTTTATCCTCTTCATTATTAACATCAAAAGATAACAAAGGATTATTAAACACTCTCAGCCCCCACAGGGTAATGTCCAATTCTATATATCACTGGAGATTCTGTATGTTGAAAAACACTGAAGTCTCTTTCCACATTAATTTTTCTAGTTGCATTCTGGTTTTCCCTGATGGGTTTGCTGGTTGTATTTGAGCAAATGCAAGGCACAGAGCTGTTTAAGCTGTTTTAAATGGTAGTGCTATACATGTTGCTTGTAGGATGTATTTTTTATTAACTTTTTATTTTTTATTTTTACTTTCTATTATACATTTTTTAACATGCATTTAAAAAAAATGTTGCTTTATAGGATGCATACATATATACATATATATTTTTTATGGTCTGATTATTCATAATTGCGGACTTTTAAAATGCATGAGTTGTGCTTTTTTCTTTGTCTTTCTGGAGGGAAGTGATGACACACAACAAATGTATTTAAAGGATATGATGTCTTTTTGCTGCCATCTGATGAAGTTCCATGTTAATGTGTACTTATGGGGACGAAAGCGCTTATGGTGGCTTAATCCTCACTTGGTGGAGTTTTTGTTTGCTTTCCATGTGATTTGGATTATCTGCAATAAATATTTTTAATCCGTTTGCTGAGCATTTTCTTGGAAACTGTTTATTGTCTCTAATGTCTCAGCTAAAAACCCTTCAAGGAGTAAAATTCTAAAAGACCATCCTGCCATAAATACTTTCCCTCATTAAATTATTAACACTAAATTAATCAAACAACTAAATAAGAAACCTCCAATTACATTCTAGATTTAACACATTTGGGACCAATGTATTGAATTTTAATATATACATAGATTCTTTATATAGCCATGGAGCGTATTATCATGGAACTTATAAACAAAGACATTGGCAACCTTCAAACACTGGACCCCACCCAGTTTGGGTTCATGAAGGGCCGATCTTGTCTCCTGAACCTGATTGACTTCTTCAGAGCAATGGACAAGGGTAAGGTGGTCCACACAGCCTATCTAGCCCTTGCCAAGGCCTTTGACACCATCCCACACTCTGGAATCATAGATAAACTTACTAAGCTGGGCATTAATCCCTATGTCACCCAATGGGTTGCTAACTGGCTTATTGATAGAACCCACACTGTAAAAATCCAGCTCCAGACAAGTGACAAGTGGAGTACCTCAGGGTTCAGTCCTGGGACCGCTCTTGTTTGGCATCTACTTCTCTGAAGTACAGGCCAACACTAGGGGACTCTGGCTAACAAAGTTCGCAGAAGACTGCAAACTGGGAGCCATTATTGAATCCCCAAATGATGTGGATACTCTACAAAAGGGCCTTACAGAAACAGATGCTTGGTGCCAGAGCCGTGGGCTCAAGCTCAATGCCATGAAATGTATAGTTATCCCCTTCGGGAAAAAACATGTACCCATGAATTACTATATAGGTGGCAGTACACTAAACACTGAAAGTGTGATAAGAGACTTAGGGACACAGGTGGACAGTGGTCTCCACCTTCGATAAACACATCACCACAACATTCAGGACATCCTTCTATGTGGCACACCTCATCACTAAGGACTTTTCATCCAGAAAAAAAGAGGTCATTGTCCCACTGTACTAATCCCTCATTAGACCCATTATAGAATACAATGCCCCATTTGGTATGTACCTCTCAAGACATCTGCAACAACTGGAAAGGCCGCAAAAATACCTCACTAAAAGAATCACAGGCCTAAAGCAGATGCCCTATGCTGACCACCTTAAAAATCTCCAGCTATACTCTGTCGCATATCGTCTACTCAGAGGCGATCTCTGCTTAACATACAAGGCCATGTCAAACCCAGAGCTGTTGGACATGCTACACTTAAAGAAATCCCAATCCCTCAGAGCCACACGCTCCAGGGATCTAAACCTTGTCATCACAATAAACAAAACATGCTGGAGGGATAGGTTCCTGACCCAGAGACTCCCCAGACTCTGGAATAGATTGCCCATACATGTCAAGCAAAGTGCCTCTTTGGCCCTCTTCAAAAGGAACCTTGATGATTGGATGGGAGAAAGGAAATTCACCCCGGGTATCACGTCAGTTGCCCTGCTAGACAGGGGTCCAGGGAAGTAAATAGTGTGGGAAGAAATAGCCAGGGAATTGTTATGGCTAGGCTTGTATAGGCCCTAGGGCTGATAGCCTAGTACCAACCTATGAACCTATGAACCTATGAGAAATTTGTTTTTGATAAGGACACTGTCATATGTTAATTTTTTCTAAAACCATGTGTTGTAAACCCTCACTTTCCCCATTATAAAAATTCTTAAAATGTTAAAGCTTTCCTTTTTACCTTTAATAAAGTCCCTTACATGTTCTCAAAGTCTAACCTTAAATGGTCTCTTACTTTCCCCCAAATAAAACTTATTACAGGGACACCTTGATGTATATATAATATCCTTAGTTTCACATCCATATTCATTGTACCAAAATTTTTTTCCCATTAATTTGTGGAAGCACTCTCAGAGGCATATCCTTGATTTGTTGAATATTAAATCTATGAACATATCTTAGCCAATATTCCTGCTCTATTTGTTTACATAAGTATGCCTAAGCTGTCTTTGGTTTTAATTCCATGAGTCCATTTAATGCCTATTTCTCCAATTGGTTAAGGTTTAGATGTTCATATATGGCCCCATATAAGAAGGAAACAACTTTATGTTGTGTTTTGTAGGGTAGTCTCAGGATTAATATCTCTCTGGGTGTAAAGATAAATCGTGCATACTCTATGCTCAAACTTTGTCTCAAGCCAAATTTTCTCTTGACTTATCAGTCCAAGAGGATTTCTGCCATTTTGAGTTACTTGACTGGACATTATCCTCCACTGCAATAAGCCTGGCTGAGCCCCTAGGCTTTCCTTATGGTACCCTACAAGTAACAAGAAATTTCACTAGGGTAAGACCTTCTCCTGTCTTAGTACTCTCTGTATACAACTCTACTTTTTCTCCTTTAAATAGTACCAAAAGTATATTTGAGTTCTTTTCTTCAAATGTAGGTCATAGGATAACAAAACTATTTAGAGACTGCTTCATAGTCCAAAGTTTGAATTAGGTACAGCAGCCTCAGTGGCATAGCCTCCATATATATTGAGTTAGGTCTGGAACTCCAAAAACTTTTAATTTCTTCCTTAATACCAATGGGTTACATGCTAGTATAGATTTTACCATTGTCCAAATAAAATGCTGATTACCAACTTTTTCATAATTCTCAATATATATTGATGAGATTCCATTGGGAATGCCTGAAAGGCATGCAATTGTATAGGAAGAATGAAAACCTATATCTTTAAGCCTTTGACTCAGGTCTAAGTGAACCATTTTCCATCACAAGTTCATAGATTCATAGGAGGTTATTAGGCTAGCGACCCTAGAGCCCTTACTAGCCTAACCATGTTAATCCCAAGTTGCCCCATCTGTCCTATTAAGTGAAAGTATTTTGCAGAGCTAGTCTATGGCCAGCACCGACTCCCCATGTCCATGAGAGATATGGGTGCCACCCTTGAGGTGAATTTGTGGTCTCCCATCCATTTGCCCAGGTTGCACTTGAACAGGGTCAGAGACGAGCTTTGCTTCATGTGAATTGGAAGTTTGTTCCAGAGGAGCAGTAGTCTCTGGGAGACATATTTCTCTCTCCAGCATATTCTGTTAATATTACAGGCTAGGTTAAGATCCCTAGAGTGAGTGACTCTTGTACCATTAGATTTGTGTATGTGATGCATATCCATCAGGGCAGGGTCAGAGACTGCCCAGTAGGCCAGGCACAAGTCTCCTTTCAGCAGCCTATATGATACAGAGTACAGTGACAGAGCTTTTAGTCTGCCCATGCACATCATGGTTTGGAGACCCTGCATTTTCTTGGTGAGCAACCTCTGTGGTCTCTCCAGCTGCTGCAGATGTCTGTTGAGGTACATGCAAAAGGGAGCATTGTACTCTATTAGTGTCTGATGAGGGTCGAGTACAGTGGGGATATAACATCTTTAGAGCTGGATGCAATGCCTTACTTATGAGGTGTGCAACATAGAATGCTTTCCTTACCACAGAGGAAACTTAGTGGTCAAAGGTCAGATTGCTATCTACCTGTGTTCCTAGATCTCGCACCACTGGGCTTGAGCTTAGGGAGTGTTGTCAATACTGTAGTTAGCAGGGAATTTTACTTTGTCAAAGGGAATAATAATGCACTTTTTTGCATTTAGCTTTAGACCATGGCTTTGGCATCAGTCATTTGTCTGTGTTAGTCCTTCCTGTAGTATGTTAACATCATTGAGGGATTCAGTGATTGCACCCAGTTTGCAATCATCAGCGAACTTAGTAAGCTAAAGGCTGTCTAATTTATCCTGGACTTCTGAGAAGTAGATTCTGAACAGTAAAGGACACAGCACAGAACTCTGTGGTACTCCACTAGTGATGGGTCTACTGGCAGTTGTGGCATCACCAACTTTGACAGCATGTGTTCTGTCAATGTGCCAAATGGCTACCCATCTAGTGATGTAAGGGTTAATCCTTAATTTTTTAATTTCTCCAAATCTTTTGGGTTTCAAATACCATGATGGGAATGGATCCCATTCCTAAGTCAAAATATGATTAAACTTCATGAAATCAGTATTGTTTTAATCTTTGATGTTAGCCAAAAGTGCTCTTCCCAGCACCTGCAGTGTTCCCAGTAATGACTCCTTCTGTAACTCGTATGGAGTTACATGTATTGGTAATATATCCAAGTATGACTGTAAATTCTTTTTTATAAGACCTATTTCCCCCTACTACTACTGGAACTGTCTGGGTAGCCTTCTTCCACATTGCCCTCATTTCTGCCTGCAAATCCAGGTATATTATGACTTTGTGTCTCTGTGTACATAAGACACTGTAGTCACTGGGTGTAGCAATTTCAGTAATCAATGCTAATTCTGTCTTCTTTTCATGCCTCATATATCTGGTTTTCTCACATCGATATAAACTTCATTTTCTATGATGCTTTGTGGCTCAAGTTTCCAATGTTTTTAGCCACTTCAATACCATAATGTTTACTCAATCCCCAATGCAATAGTCTTGCCACATTATTATGCCTTTCATATACAATCCTTCTGCCATTAGTATATCACAACTATTTCCAGTTGTGTTTTACAAAACCTACAGTTGTCTGTTTCTTCCACATGTTCAATGTGCTTTGAAAACCAATGTCTATGTAGTCCACTACATTGAGCCGCCAATATTAACCTTTCATCTTTTGTTTTAAATTCACCTCTCGTTAACCATTCCTTCATTTGATCCTGATCAACAAAAGGTTGTTCCAAGAGTTTTCTATACTTGCAGCTATATTTATGCATTTTCCACATTTCGTGCCTTTTCATCTTATCCTTAACCTTATATTCTTTCACCCGGATTCAGCAAGCTCTGCACGGAGTGCCGGAATAGTGCAAGAGCTGCTGCACACAATATGGCCGACGAGCGATCCGGGAATGAGTCTCTGATATGTGCACGAGCGCGCCTACACTATTCCCACACGGACACCACTGTTATATGCTAATTACCTCATTTGCTGGTGAAAACCATGCAAATGAGGTGATCAGTGATCCAGGAAGCAGGCAGGCGTCTGTGCAGGAATAGTGTAACCTGCAGAAATGTATTCCATTACTAACCGAATACATTTCTACAAATTACAAAACGGAGGCATGACAGCTCGAAAGAAAGCATTTATTCAATGTAGTAGGCATGCCAATGGCCAAATATATGGCCATTGGCATGAAAAATAGTTTCAATTTTATAAAAAACAAGTTTATTTTTTTTTTTTGGCCGATCTCGGCCGTTTAATCGTAGGGCGGCGGTCAGCAAATGGGATCGCCACGAAAATAAGAAAAAAAAAGGGGGAATAAGCTTTTATACCCAAGTCAGCATTTTTACCATAATAGTCAATGGCATGCATAAGACAACAATACCAGGGAATAGTGGTTGCTAACGGAGAAGGCTCAGTGTGAGTGTGATAACTATGAATTAGCATTCTGGTTTATGCAGATGAGGGGACTGATACTGAATCACAGATTTCCTCTCAGTGTTAGTTTGCAACCAACCGTGTAGGTGCAGCAACACCATTGTATAAGTATAAGAGGTGGAGGACCTCATAAGGGGATGTGTCATGCATGCTGTAAGCTTATTGGAGCTCTGTGACCCATGTTTGCCCTTAGATAAGCACAGCTAAGGAAGGGGATGTGTCTAAGGCTGCCTAGCAGTGTTTACATTACACAGCACGCCTTGGGGCTTAAACAGGAAGGCAATGGGAATGGAAAACAATATCAGGAAGGCAATCAAGGAGAACTAGCATAGCTGGCAGGTGAAATATATCAGAATCAGCCAATTACACAGGCAGCAGCCCAGCACACTACTATAAACTGTGCAAACACCTTTCAGTCTGTTTTTTCCCACAAACTCTACACCACTGGTGTACACAGACGGGGGAATTTTACCTGACAAAACTAACAAAATTTTAGGGGCTGCTGTCGCTCTCATACATCAATATGTGCAAGAGGCTGAGGGTTTTGAGGATGTGAATGCTGACGACCATCCCACAGTGAAGAGGAGGAAAAGAGTGTACAGACCCAGGATAACCTACCAGAGGCATCATGAGCTGGAGATAGCGGAGTTCTATAGGGTGGATAGGGACATTCTACAGCAAATTGTTGAGCTGTGCCAACCCCGCCTCACACACAGAACCAACAGAGGGAAACCCATCCCAGTGGATACCAAGGTATGTGTAGGCTTAAGAATACTAGCCACAGGTACCTTCCAAAGGGCAAATGGGGGTCTCACAGGCATCAGCATCCACAGTACTCCACCAGTTGCTGGATGCCATGTCAGCACATGCCACTGAGTGCATATATTTCCTCACCACCCCCCACCCCCCCGTGAGGCGTTGACCAGCAATATGTGTCTCTTCCACCAAATAGCAGAATACCCCGAGGTAGTGGGTGCTATAGACTGCATGCACATACCCATCAAAGCACCACCTGGCGAGCGGGGTAGGGTCTACATAAACCGCAAGGGCTTCATCTCCATCAACTTGCCAGGTTGTGTGTGATACCCAGGACATTATCTTGAATGTGTGTGCTGGCAGCCCTGGAAGCCATCATGACTCTCACATCTGGTATATGACACAGTTGTACCAGTCATTTGCCAGTGGGTACATCCCATATGGCCACCTAGTGGGGGATGCTGGCTATACACTGGAGCCATGGCTGATGACACCCCTCAGAAATGCACACACACCTGAACAAGAACTCCATAATGAGGCACACGCACAAACCAGAATCATAACAGAGCATGTATTTGGGATGCTCAAGTCATGGTTCCACTGTCTGGACATATCCGGTGGAGCCTTGCAGTACTCTCCAGCTACATGTACAGAAATGTTCATAGTATGTGCCATGCTACACACATGCTGTGGAAACAGCTGCAGCAGGAATAGCATGGGGCAAGGCCACACAGCCCTCCACCATTACCAAGGCCATCACAGGCACAGAGTGACTTGGAGGAGGAACTACCTGAGCCTGCCCATGTAGGCAGAAGGAAGCATGCCCAGTATGCCTAGGCCTTGGCAAAGAGGCAACTCATAGCACATACACTGACAGGGTAGGGATCCAGGGAATGACACCTTTCTCTGACTCGCACATACAGTAAAAGGGATGCCAGACATGACACTACCTGTGCTTTACATGTATAGGGAGTGTACTATGTGCATCCAACATAATCAGCCCTCCAGCACCTTCCTCAATACTGGTCCAGCCACAAGATAAGTCACTCTCCCTATCAATTACTGAATGGAGTAGTATGTTCTGATAGTTATCTATGGTATGGATGAGAGCATGCAAGGGAATCGGGTGGCTGAATGGGATGGCAGCAAATAGTAGACACCTATACGGGCAGCATGAAATCCATAACAAATACTGGTGCAACATACTAGGCAGTACTAGACAAGGTGACAAATCCCACTGCAGTACATGTGGTGGCCCAAATGTGTGTCCATAGGATACACACATGCATGTTAGTGAGGCTCACATACTCACTACCAGACTCAGCCAGCAGGACAGGTGTAGATCATCATAAAGAAAGGCTTGTCCAAGGCTTCCAATTGATGGCAATGGTGAAGAGCCCCCCCCTCCAGACCTACACAGACAGACTGCAACAGGTCTAGCAGTTGTATATTAGTTCTGAAGGGTAAGAAGTTTGAAACTGAAATGTAGGTCAATAAAACCTGAGATCTGTACTCAACTGATATGCCTCCAGTCTGCATGATAGGTCAGAATACAATATGAAATGGAAGCCAAAAGAGTTTTTGAAATACCAGTACAGTCTTAGTAAATGTTTAAAGTTGTTAGGTGTGTTGTCCCACCCCACAAGCCTATGTAGAAATGCAAGTAAGTGTAAGTGTGAAGAGTAATATCAGTGGAGCACAGATTACCCACGATGGCCCAATCTACAGAATAGATTGTTGCATGTGTACAATATGCAGGGGTCTGTGTGTTATGTTGTTGTGTGTTCAGTATTGTCTGGAAGTGGTCATCATGTAGGCATGGAGGGTTGTGTCTCAGTGGCCTATGGGCAGTACTGTGGTTGACAGAGACATGTCCTGACAACTGCAGTGCCAACCACAATGCTTCTCAGCAATACTCATGTCAGCAGTCATCCATACTCACTGTCCAGATGTCAATATCTGTCACTAGCTGAAAGATGGACATGCCATGAATGTGGGCCCATACACACACACACAGTACACAGGTGGAAGTACCCTAGACAGAGTGCATAAAATGTAACTGTCAACTGCACACAACTTTGGAATTGTACATACAGAATAGCAGCAGATTAGTTGTCCATGTAGTATGGAATACTGACGTAGTCTGGCCAATCACTGGCAGACTACAAAAGGCACAGTTATGAAGTAATGAGAGACTGCCGATGTTCCTGCACAAGTCAGCATAAGGGAAATGTCCCAATGTCCCAATGTCCCAGGTATATCTGTGATTCAGCTGCAAGTAGCTTCCATATCACACATGCACTCAGGTCACCTCACCATCAGCCACAGGTTTATCACAGGTCATATCCTTGTTGTTGGGAATGAGTACAGTATGACCCCACTTCTGTATGGGAATACCCACAGAATGCAGCATGCTGAAGATGTGTCCTGTGTAGGCGTGTCCCTAGCTGCAAGCAGCACCCTGCCTGCATCCAGACCAATGGATCAGTATGGACAGGATCTATTGCCATTATCACCTCGCACACTTACCCTGTCACCCCAGGGGAATCCACAGGCTCACAGCCTGGGAAAGTAGGAGTGACAGAATGTACTGGCCTGCTACAGATGGCCTGCATCACTACCAAATGGCCTACAGTCCTCTGTCAAAGGCCTGTGCCTCACCAGTAGTGCCAATGTATGGTATCGCATGGGGTCCCAACTAACTACCTAACACAGTCAACAGAACACAAATGCAAGGCCGTGTTAACAAATCCCAGTAGCATGCCCCTCATGTCCTACTGCATGAACTGTGGACCAATCCATAAATACCGCTGGGATGAAGGGCCAACTATAGGGATACTTCTCAGATATTGCTCGCATAATGTTAGGAAGAGGATAGAATAACAGAGTGGGGGTGTAGAAGCATGGACGTCATGGAGTGTGTGAAGTCTGAAACTCTGATGTGTGCCCATACTACCCCTGCCTGCAAACCCAGTAATGGGTGGCTACAAACCTGCTCATAAACCACAATGTGAAGGGGAACTGACCAGATATATGAGCCCTGCCTCTGGGTAACCTGGGTGAATCTGTACAGCTGAGAGTGGGATGTTTGGGAAGGATAGTAGGTATATTTGGGGAAGTAGGTTGGGTAGGAAGACAGACAAGACAGACAAGACAGCATACAGGGGTGGTAGAGGACACATGAGAGGGGTAAACACCTTGGATGAGTTGGGGTGTTTGGAAATCGGAAGCCCATGAGCCCCTAAATGGAAACAGTGGGACTGTGGTCCCCACTCATGTGCATTCACCACTGCACCTTCATGGCTCCAAAGGTGGCTGTGCTGTGGGGCTGAGGAGGAGGGGCAGGCTGACCCTCTAATTGCACCACACAGCCCTCAAGCTGGCATAGCAGATCTCCAAACTCCTTTCAGAGCTCGCTATGCACCAAACCCCAGACTTGGCTTCTGGTGACAGTATCCTGTCCACACCCGATCGCAGGGGGGGACGAGCCTCATCCCCTGAGGCAGTTCCACCTGAAGGTGGTGCAGGACCAGCAGATGAGGAGGTCCTGGGGTGGGTCCCAGATGTGCTGGGGCCTGGTCCCATGGCCAGATGAGGTGGGAGAGGTGGGTCCGCTGGGACCAGCCTTCCCAAACGTGCTATGGTGTTACAGTTTTAGAACATATGTGGGTTAGTAATAGTCAACAAAATCCAAGATTAGTTATAACAGCATGCATAGATATTCCCATTAACCCAAAACAACAGATTTGGAAAGTTGCATAGCAAATAGAACACATCCATATATGGAACCACCGTAGCCATTACAACGACATGCAGGCTACATTGATAGCAACAGGCCACCAATGATAGTATTTCAACATGGAACATTAATAGAAACACATTTCAATATTTGTTGAACAATAGGATATATGTCCCAACAGTAGGCTTGGCGAAAAATATACCCATTTATTTATTTATTTATTTTATTTTACATTTGTTGACGGGATAGTCCAACTGGATGCATGTCCATTTTCAGTGGAGGCCCTGGGAGAAAAGCTCCATGGAATAACAAATCATCATAATATGTCACATATTACAAATAACAGGCTACACACTAAAGTACGCTAGCCTGTTTAGAGCATTTACAGTGTTTTCTGTGCGTTTTTCTGTTGCTTCCTGAAAAAAAAAAAAAATTCTCTTTTCCCACCTTTGCTGAACTAGATTAGTCCAGATTTCAGGTTCTGCTGAATTCTGGACTGTGGTATAGTTTCCTGTGTTGTCCATATCCTTACTTGGATAGGAGGAAGCTTCTCTGTTCACCAGTGAGAGTGGGATGCTTTGAGCAGCCTATCTGTCCCTGGAGGAGTAACCTCAGCCCTGAAACTAGTAGCTTATTGGCCATTTGGGGTCAATTCCTATCTCTTTTAGTTTCCCTGCTTTAAAACCTGCATTTGTGCAGTTTTGCGCGATTTTGCGCATAGCGCAGCATCGGGTAGCGCTGCTTAAACGGGTTTAAACTATTCCTGGATCCACAAAGTCTGCTCTTCACTTTTTCCCTTAGAAATGTTCTAAATCTCAAAGTAAGCACTCTATTTTCATTCTAAAGCCCTGCATTTGCTCATATAAGTAATCTTATAAGTAAGCACTAATAAACTAAAGAACTACACCCTCTTATACTCCCTTTAAGTACTTGGCCCCCTATTGGTCATTTTTGTTCAGTCAAAAAGTAGTTCCTTATACTATTCTGGCATGTCCAAAAGTCAGTTTTGGGTTTACTGTCCAGTCCAGCTGGTGAATCTGGGAATCTTGAGGCAATGCTACAACTGCCTTATGTACACAGACCACCCTCTCCTCCTCCCAACAAGCTCAAATATATGTGAGAGATGCAACTATATAGCCAAACTGGAGGCTGAGCTCTCTCAACCCAGTACTGGCGCAGTCAATCAGGAGGAGAAGGTAACCACACACACCACAAATCCAGTCTCACATAGACTTATCACAATAGCAAACCAAACACATAAGTACACAAAAACATACTCGGAGGCTCTAAATAAAAATCTGCCCAAGCAGCAGAGACCTCCAAAGCAGACTTCCAAGCACAACAATACCCACGTATCACATAGTTCACAAAGTCAGTGTGCCACACAGTCACAGACCTTAAGGCTAAACAACACACCTAATACACTTGTAATAGGTGACTCTATTGTCAGACAAACTGACGTCCCACTCACCAGGCTGAACAAGGAGAAGGTCACTGTAAGCTGCCTATTGGGTGCCAGGATCCGCCACATAACACAAGCACTCAGGTCACTCCAAAGCAAGTACAAATATGACTCCGTCATTGTCCATGCTGGTGTGAATGACCTGAGACGTACCTCCCTGGACTACTTGAAAAGAGACATAGAGGAGCTCTCTGATCATGTAGCCCAGGCCGGTATGACCCTGACCTTGAGTAGCATTTTACCCTCACCAAGAATGATCTCACAGTATAAAGACAAAATGATCAATTTTAACAATTGGCTAAAGTATTGGTGTCATTCAAAGGGGATTCAGTGTCTGTCAGCCTGGGATGACATGCTCAACAAGCCACGTTGCTTCGCTAGGGACAGTTTGCACCTGTCGCCCCTGGGCTTTCGAATACTGGCTAAGGCTCTTGCCACCCCCATAGTGCCTTTTTTAGGCAAGGCTCGAAAGACAAACCCACCTCCATAGACAACACAAGGTAAAAGAAACTAAGGGTAATGCTGCTCAATGCCAGAAGTCTAAACTTCAAGATACACGCAGTCAAGGCTCTCGTCAGTATGGAGAATATCGATATTTGTGCAGTAACAGAAACCTGGTTCAAGGTTCCCGAGAGCACCCCAGCACTACCAGGTTATACCTTATACCATGCTGTTTGGTCCCAAAACTCGGACTGAACCACAAAAGGAGGGGGAGTATCCATATTCATCAAAGATACCCACACCTCCAGGTTAGTGGCACTGCACGAAGCATCAGAGACCATCCATGTGCAACTAACAGTGGGCAAAACTGCCTTTCAGTTTGTAGCCTGCTACAGACCACCCTCCCAAACTCAGGAACCCCACTCAGTTTTCCTGAGAACACTGGAGAATATGAAGGTCTCTCCAAACACCATTATATTTGGTGACTTCAACTACTCAAACATAGACTGGGAGCACTACTCAAGCCCCAACACCCTCGCCCAATGGTTCCTAGAATTTATAAACTCAAATGCTATGGAACAACTGGTCACCACTCCCACAAGAGGAGAAAACATATTGGACCTGATCATCACCAACATGGGGACTCTATGTTTCATACCAGAGGTATACCCCTCATTGGTAAGATCTGACCATAAATTAATCTCACTGGACATCCATATCCCATTCCCACCCCCAGCCAAGGAAACCACGGTGAAGAACTTCTCAAAAGCAAACTTCACACTTCTCAAAACCGAGGTGGAATCCTTCAAAGCTCCCGGGCCAGTGGAAAATATGGCCCAAACTGCAGAATCCTTTACAAAAGCATTCTATGGACACCTACAGGAATGCATGGATCGTGCTATCCCAAATAAAACCAAGACTCACTCCTCCAAAAGCAGGAGACCTGTCTGGTGGACCCCAGCCATAAATAAGCTATACAAAAGAAGGTGGAAGCTACTACATGATAGAGCAAAATCCCAAAAAGGGAAGACATCTCTGATCAGCACTAACAGGAAACTATGATCCCTCATAAAATCATCTAAGGCCAGCTTCGAAAGAAAAATTGCACAAGATGCTAAAGATAATCACAAGGCATTCTTTAGTTATGTCAGGAACCTGGGTGCCAACTCCCAGATATGCTCTGAGTTAGTGCAAAATGACAAAAAATACACTGAACCCACAGACATTGCCAACATCCTGGCAGACAGGTTCAGTGCAAACTTCTCCCCCCTTCCCCCCCCAAAAGAGCAAATGTATGTCCTAACAGAGTGTAGCCTCCCTGACATCACAGATACACAGCTGAGAGCTGCCCTCTCCAAAGCAAAAAACACAGCATCAATGGGACCGGATGATGTCCTGGGCTGCGTCTTACAATAGCTCCAAGAAGAACTGAACCCTCACATAAAGTCACTGTTAAATCTCAGCCTTACTACAGGATATGTACCCAAGGAATGGTGTACAGCAACAGTGGTCCCACTCCACAAAGGTGGTGCCACAACGGACCCCGGAAACTATCGCCCTATAAGCCTGACTAGCCTGGTCTGCAAAGCTATGGAGCGTATCATCATGGAACTCATAAACAAAGACATTGGGAACCTCCAAACACTGGATCCTACCCAATTCGGCTTTGTTAAGGGCAGATCTTGCCTCTTGAACCTGGTCGACTTCTTTAAAACAGTCACCAAGGCCATAGATGAAGGGAAGGTAGTCCACACAGCCTACCTGGATCTCGCAAAAGCCTTCGACACATTACCCCACTCGGGCATCATAAGTAAGCTCACCAGCTTAAATATCAACCCCTATGTCACAAGATATGTTGCAAACTGTCTCAGGGATAGAACCCACATGGTCAGAATTGCAGGTGCCATGTCAGACTCTAAACCAGTTACAAGTGGCATCCCGCAAGGCTCAGTCCTGGGACCTCTCTTGTTCGGTATATATTTCTCTGAGGTACAGGCTAACATGGGAGGACTATGGCTGACCAAGTTCGCAGATGACTTCAAACTGGGTGCCATAATCAACTCGCCGACTGACACAAGCATCCTCCAAAAGGGTCTCACAGAGCCATGGCCTAAAGCTAAATGCCAAAAAGTGCATAGTCATCCCCTTTGGGAAAAACAAAAGTGCCCAGAAATGATCACATAGGTGGTAATCCATTAAGTATGGAAGAAGTAATTAGGGATTTGGGGACCCAAGTAGATAGCAATCTCTTCTTTGACAATCAAGTTGCCAAAGTGGTTAGAAAGACCTTCTATATAGCCTACCTTATCACGAAAGGGTTCACATCTAGATCAAGAGAGGTCATTGTGCCCCTCTACTCGTCACTCATCAGGCTCATAGTTGAATACAATGCCCCATTTGGGATGTACCTTACCCGACACCTGCAACAACTGGAAAGACCCCAAAAGTACCTCACCAGGAGGATCAAGGGACTCAAACAGATGCCCTACGCAGTTAGGCTAAAGAAACTCCAGCTCTACTCGGTTGCTTACCGCCTTCTCAGAGGTGATCTGTGCCTGACTTATAAAGCCATATCCAGCCCAGAATTAATGGACATGCTCCACCTCAGGAAATCCAAATCCCTTAGAGCTACATGCTCCAGGGACTTAAACCTCAGCACAGAAATAAATAGGACATGCTGGAGGGACAGATTCATATCCCAGAGGCTCCCCTCACTCTGGAACAAAATCCCAATCCATGTTAGGCAGAGCCCCTCAATGACCCTCTTCAAGAGAAATCTTGACGAGTGGATGGGAGACCGTAGATTTACCCCTGGGATCTCTTCTGTGTCCCTACTAGACAGAGGCACAGTAGACTAACCTTAAAAGGGCTATCTTCTGTGACCTACTATACAGAGGCACAGTTAACTAATCTAAAAGGGTGGCGAAAGCCAAACACACTCTAGCTAGGCTTATAAATGCCCTAGAGCAGATAGCCTAGTATCAACCTATGAACCTAAATAACAAATATATTGTTTACAGAGATTAGATGGACAGACAATACAAATTACATATAGAATATTTTCACTGATTAGAAGAGCAAACATTATAACAAATCGTCAGGTAATGTTATTCAGTGAGAGATTCGGTTAAAATGACATAGTAGGCTACCTAGCAGATTTGCATATTCCAGAGACAGGTTAACGAGGCTTGATACAGTGACATAGCCAGTTTGTTCCCAGGTGGTGTTTGAGCCTAGATTTGAACTGACCAAGTGAAGAGAGTAAGGTAATATCAGCTGGTAGAGAGTTCCACGATCTACCTACAGAATTTACGAAGAGTGAGTCACCGGCTGAGTTATTAGTTTTACATATCTGAATAAGGAGTCTGTTGAAGGAGCGCAGCGGTCTAGCATTATTATAGAGGGTGACAAGATCTTTAAGTGCAGGGGTATTGTTAGGGTTATATATGATTTTATAGGCCATAAACAACTGGTTATATAGTATTAGACTGTGTAGATCAAGCCATCCAAGCTGGATTAGATTGATGCAGTGATGTGCCCTAAAAGGCAGCCCAGTGGCAAACCTGACAATGTGGTTATAACAGATTGAGAGTTTGTTCATGACAGTCTTGTTAACATTAGAGAGAAGAGGGGATGCATACAAAAGAGTAGAGAGAAGGTGAGGTTGAGCTATGGCAACTTTGGCTGGGGGGGTTAGGAAGGCTTTTATTCTGTAAAGTTATCCTAGTTTTTTGTTGATGGTTTTGAACAAATTATTTATCTTACCAAAAATAGAGTAATTTGCAAGATTTAAATGAATAGATTAAGACATAACCAGAGTGATATTACTAAATTTGCTTCCATGTCTTTGTCTGTATTAATAATAGCACTTATTAAGCACAATAAAATCACTAAAGAGATTATTGGGCATGATTGAGGCTACCCAGGCGATATCTGCAAATGGTCATTTGTGACCACCCCAGTAAACAAATGTAAAATAAAATAAAGAATTAAAATTATTTTATTAAGTATATGAAATCAGATGGCAAACATTTAGGTTAAAATACTCTTTTGATATTAAGATATTAATATTTACAATTGTTTCTCAACATTGAGTATGAATGAGTTGTACAGTTGTTCTCAAATTTAGGAAGGATATTTATCAGATATGTTTATATAACCACCACGATCATCATCATCACTAACCCCCATTTTCCTGTTTTTCTACTTGGGGTTAGGGTGTTGTGTCAACTTCCACCATCTCTCTCAGTTCATTACCACTCTCCTATCTTCTTTGGCAATCATGTCTGATTGCCTGATTGTTGCAGGTCTTCTCTCATACAATGCATCCATCTCTTTGCTGGATGTCCTTATTTCTTTTTGCTTTGG